>NC_085016.1:6979026-7039026 GCF_963854185.1 Sardina pilchardus
GGTGTAAATGTACATGCATACATACATTCGTACTGAAGATTTTAGGTACAGGATGTTGGGTTTAATACAGGTGTGTACTGAATGTACTGAATGCAGTATTTAAGAGTAATCAACAGTAGGTTTCAAATTTAAGTTCCTACACAATCATATTATGTGGCAGAACATATGTCACTCTAGACAATTAACCTACTGTAAACCTAACCTACATCTTTTCAAAATATTATTCCTGTAGAGCACCAGCAACATTGTCAGTGAATTATAGACTAGTAGTACCTACAAGCTTACTGTTCTGAGAATGAATTGAATCGTGACTTCAACACTGAGGTAGTACCCAATCATGATCTTTGTGTACCGTTACACCCCTACTTCAGACAGTGTTCAGTATTGAGACTCATTAATGCTCAATGTTAAACAGTCAGATGGAGTCTGTACTTTGTGTAAGGATATTTTGTCTTTAAATTGCATATTTTCTGAAGTTTTACAGATACTGACTAAACGGAGCAATGTCAGAAGCAGATGTTATAATATGGGTTATAATATGTATAATTAAATTGAATGAGTTCCAGATTCAGAGCATTCTTTCTTCACAACCTTTCCTTGTCTCTCTGCTCACAGGGTGAACTTGGCCAAAGCCACTATAGCTATGAGGAGTCTGCTCATGTTGGACCCTGTTGCTCTCGCCTCCTTATGTAAGTACAGTAAGCCTGCCTGGGCTGCCTATGGAGACCGCAGTTTTTCACACTGTACTCACAGATCATGAGATGATTTCTGAATGTGACAAAAAAATATATTGGCTTGAAATGGTGTTTTGTGCACTCCTGTTCTGTCCCATCGCAGTGTACTTCTGTGCGTTGGTGCTCACGCTCAGCCAACAGATGACCAGCGACCGCATCAACCTCTACCCAAGCTCCAACTCAACCCTCTGGTGAGCCACCGTCTCTCTTTCCTCTTGTACTGGAGAGGGTCTTGGGTCTCTCCAGTGCATTATTCAGACCTTGCTCTTGGTGGTGGTGGGCAGAAGCACACATCCCGGGTCCAGAAAGTAAAAGTCCTGCCATACAGTATATTCTTTCTACTTGCAATTAATGCAATTAATGTAACACAGTTGATATCACTAATTATCTGATCTACCTGGCTGCTAATTATGATGAGCTGGTTTACTACAGTAAATGGTTGGATCAAACATTTGTCAGTACTTTTACTTTCTGAACCCAGCATATCCAGCCCCTTCCTGGATACAACAGCTCAGCATTGATGAGCAGCCTACACATCTGATTTAATTTCACATCACTTGAGGGCAAGAAAAGTGGGACACTATTGTATTTCACAAACCATCAGCCCCTTCCTGTTCAGTGTGACCACAACTACATTTAATTTATATATACAGTGGTGCTTTTCAAGGCACTTTAAAGTTTCTGTATGGGTACCCGGACATGGCTATAGGAACAGTCACACAGGTACATGGACAAAACAGAAGACGTGGGCAATGAGAAGAGAATAGACCTCTGAAGTTCGCCAAAACAAAAAAGCTACCATGTTTGCCCAAATAAGGAGTTCCGGTACCTTGAGATTTGTTTCTATGGGAAAGTAACATGAGGATTTTTTAATTATCGCACCTGTTAGACTCTCGCGGGGATGAAGACATTGGAAATGCAGATGTTTTTCACTACACAGTTTTGTCCACTGCCGTCTAGTGGATAGATACGGTGATCTTTGGTAGGCGAAGACGGCACTTTTTGATCTTTGCTACTCCAGAGCTGACTTACAATGCAACTTAACTCCCAGATCTCCTTCTATGGGCAAAGACGGCAGCTTTGGGTCCTTTTTGTAGGCAGAGGAAATCCATTAACAGGACACTGACTCCTTCCCCAGGCCCCCCGGATCTGAGCACGCCGTCCTGTACCCCTGGGTCATCGTGAACCTGGCCGTCACACTGATGGTGGGGCTGGCCTGGGCACTCATCTCCACTGGACCCGAGACGGACCACACAGAGGGTAAGACGGCCACGTTCAATTACACAAGGATGTTCATTTTAACTTGTCGTTAGAGACTGATGGATTTATTTTTCTGTCCCCTGCTTTGATCAGAGTTCCTGCTGTCTATGGAAGTGGAATACCCCAAAATCCCAGAAAAGGGCGAAATGCCAGCCTGAGACACAGAGAGGGTTCCTTGCACCAATTGCACCTTTTTTTACTTATGTTTTAATTAAGTGCTCTGTAAATACACATTTTTTGTACGGTCACTGTATATAGTATTTGGCTGATCAGTATTTGACAGCAATTTGCGTGACATCCTTTTTTAAAAAAAAATAAATAAATCTGTATACACACCACCACACTTGGCAATTCTCATTCTTACCCTCTCTCCAATAGCCTCTAGCCTGGCTAGCACCTACTACTTCTCAAATGAGACGTGGTCTGGCAACCAGACGTTTATTTCTCGTATTTGAAAAGAATGCCCAGATCTGTTCATTGGGCGCCGCGGATGTCTATCAAATGCGTCTGTGCATAGCTCATCATGGTCTTGCTTTCTCCCCTGTTCTGTGATTGGTTGCCAACATCAGGCGAAAATGTTAAAAAGTGTTAGTTTCCAGACTGCCTTAGCAACGTGACTGAAATCACCGCGCAAGGCAGGATGGGAACACCCAAGCTAAGTAGCCTCCATAGCACACTACAAGTAACCACAGGAACACCACTCCAGTCATTTCCCCATCCCAGTCTCCCTCCCCCACTTGCTTCCCGTAATCCTACACAGTCCTACCCGAATATCAAAAATATCAATATACCGGTGCAGTAATTTCCCGCATATAAAGCCGGAGGACAGTGTTTTATGCAAGTTAAAATAAACAAAACCTTAAAGAGACCCTATGCAACTTTTTCATAGTCATAAAATCGCTCAGAAAGCGTTGTTTTGCTTGACTGACCAGTTTCGTCGAAAACAGTAATATTTCCTCCCGCCCCCAGTGTCCCTATCCGCTAATGCAACCTTGCAGTTTCTGCAGGAGACGATCGTCTGTTTACATCTGGAAGTCGTAAGGAACAAGAAGAACCACGCTTGCAATTTATATATTTATATAGCCTATATATGTATAAATATACACGCTAAAGCTGTCGGGGAAGCTCTGCAGAGAAATATGCAAGCATAAAACGAGCGAAAACGAAAAACGAAACCGAAACCAGAGATGAAATCGCCAATCCTGCATTGTTCCTCTTTAACACCAAATTAACTGCCCCCCTGTATTAAGCTCATAGCTTAAATAATTTGGCAAAATCAATGTATAAGCCGCGGCTAATAGTCAGGATTTTTTGTTTTTTTAAAAGAATGAACACCATAGGGCCCTATTTGATTAGTGGAGAACAGAAAAGAGCATCAGCAGTAAGTTGTTGGGGAGTCCTTTTATTGTTCCATATCCGAGCACACTCTTGCCGTTTGCAGCCGTGACCTTCTCCTCCTCGAGTGCAACACTGCCACCAGGCCACAGAGTCCACAGATTGTCATGGCGATCACACCCAGAAGTGCATAGCTCATGAGACTAGACACTAAAAGAAGGAAAGGCAGTCAAAAGCAATATAAACAAGTTCATGTTTACTAATACAGTAAGTTCGTTCAATGTGTTTTGTAATGAGACTGAAACCAAGTTTGAACTGAAAACAGTTACAATAGGAAATCTAAACAGAAATATGAATACATTATAGAGAGCTGCAAAGCAGCAATGAATGAAGGACAGTTGTTAAGCATTTGTGTAGTTTACAGCTTGGACCCCTAATATTGACCAAATCAGTCAATCCAGTGTAAAAAAAACAATGCAATTATGTAGTGCTGAAACATTGATCTCACCATCCGGTAGCCCTTCAGTCCTGCTGGAAACTGGCCCATTCAACTGGCTCGCGTTGACAAACGCCGGCCAGTCTTCGATTATGATTACCTCACCACTTGAGACTACTTGGTCAGGAGAATCCTTCACATTGTGAAGTGCTCTTCCTGTCAAAATAGAACAGTTACAATTACAATTACTAATAGAACAATTACTTAAATGTATGGCAGCCGAACACAAAATGAAAACATTCAGACACATACAGATTTCATGTGGTTAATGAAATGTAAATACAATGCATATTAATGTAAATGTATACATTTTTGTATTCCTTCAGGCATCCATTATTGTGCTTAAGTTATAAATCTTCAGAATTTGATTCCAATCAACACAGCCACCCTTAGAACGCTGACTAGTCTCAGGATGTATTAAAGCAGAATTGATCCCTTAGTGGGACCATAGAGCCAGTTCTGATCTAGGAGGTTTTTCTATGAAGGGTTTCTCACGTTTCCGGTTGCATGACTGCCGACAGGAGTGCCCATTAGCGGAAGAGCAAACAGAAGTGCTACAGTGGATGAAGACCTGCGGACACACACACACACACACACACATACAACAGGCTGCAAACTCATGCGGTATATGCTGCAAACCCAAGTTGATGTAATGGCACATTTCTACAAGCTGTTAAACAATTACTTTGCCATGTGGCAGGTCATGTTTTTAGTTGAAGTAGAAAAGCTGTCTGTACCATCTGCTGCAAGGGAAGCAGGGACTCTTGCTTCACGAAGGTGAACATCTTGACAACAAAGCGCTTGTGATGGGTGGGGTACAAAAGCCCAGAGGAGACATCAACAGGTACCACTGTGGTCAGGTAGCGGTCCTCTGTATATGGACACCTCAGAAAGGGAAAAAAAGACCCAACCAACTTAGGGCTCACTACAGTTACACAAAAAAAAGAGAGTGGGGACACTTTTCCATTCCAGATAATGGGAGTTTTGGAACTGAAAACAGCCAATCACTTGGTTAGTAGTCAATAAATTAACGGATTATGCCCTCCAGCATCCAGAAATACTGTACATCCCACCCCCCTGCAATACAGCTATTCAGCACAGGTTTTTTGGAACTTTTGATCACATGGCAGCAATCAAAGTTGCAACTCCTTCTTTCTATGGCTCTGGATTCAGGAATAGGAGTTCAATAAGGCAAGATTATTTATATAGCCAATTTCATACACAGGGGTAATAATGTGCCTTCATAAACAAAAGTAAAAAATACTATTAAATAAAGGCATAAAAGAGCAATACATAAAAAATGTTTAATAAAGGGGAAGTGCATTTACACTCTCAGTACAAGTAAGCCTGCAATCAAATAATTTCTCTATGCAATTCACCTACCCATCAAACAGGAGGTCCCACTGTGGAAGGCTAGTGGAGTCTGGGGATGAGGTGGCCCAGCAGTGGTCCAGAAGAAGAACGATATCGGGATCGGTCCGCTCTAGGATGCGCACCTCGACATGGACAGGCTCTTGTAGAACCTTTGTCACCGGGTACTCTTGCTCCGTGTAGTATGAACTGTACACATCCTCTGGACAAGGAGACCCAAGTGATTTATGGGATTTCCCCCAGGTCAATTAGTGCAGCACCAGCAATTCAACCATTATACATTTGTAAAAATCGTTTGCTAAATGAATAAGGGTCATTCATTTAGCAAACAATTTTATCCAAAGTTACTTACATGGGACTACATCAATTATATTACAAGGGCCATTCTACCCAGAGCAACTCTGTTAAGTGCCTTGCTCAAGGGCACAAGATCCAGAACTTTCTATCATTATCAAACCATTGTATTCTTTACAAGTCATTGAAAACAACACGTAAACCAACCATCTGTGCATCCTTTAGTTGTGCAAATGCCATTAGCCAGCCTGAGCTCAACTCGTATGGGTCCAGCCAGGGATATGGATGGAGGGGGAGGGAGTGCATTGACTTCAACCACAATAGCTTTCACAGCACTGCTAGAGTAGCGACACTGGAATAACAACCTGTCAGGGACACAAATTCAGTCCGAGAGAGTCAGAACATGCAGAGACTGGGCCTAAGCATTGGATCGGATGTATGCATTTGCACACACTCACACACATACTTACTCATAGGAACTGTCTCTTGTGATGGAGCCTTGACTACCAACCCCCACTTCATAGGAAGAGGACATGATGTTCTCATACACAATGTGGCCATCCTCCTCCTGTTATTCAGATATTTTGGACAAATATGGATAATAATTCACAAAACAAACACTGGGTGAAAATAAGGCTGGGCTAAGATGAAGGAATGAAACACACACACACACACACACACACACACACCTTCATGGTAGTGCCGCAGCTGCTGACAGGAAACTGGTAGATGGCAAAGGCTGATGTGGTGTCAACAGGCCCACAAGCACCCGATACCTCAGCCAGGCTGATGGAATCCAGGCTGAGGGGCGGCAGAGTGGCATCCCTGGCAACCACAACTACAAACTGACCATCGCCGGTACACTGCAGGGTTACTGGTGAGACAAGGCAAATTGTTGACACATCCAAGTATGTGGACATTAGGCCTATTTAGCATAGGCCTAAGGCTTTATGTGGTCTCAAAATAGTGTGCTAAGCTACTGTTACAACTGTGAAAGAGAAACTGGCTGCATTTTCAATCACCTGCCAATCCATAAAAGCACTTGTGTCCATCAAAACAGCAGTCGATGGCTTCACACTCAGCGTCAGTTGCATCTGGCTCGCCGCATGGAATCCGGTGATATTCTTCCACCTGGCATCGCTGAGAAGGAGCCGAGAGCGTTTTGGAATGAGTCTCCTCACTACGGGACGGCTTACTCTCCTGCTGAGGTGTTTGCAGTTGTGAATTCTGGGCAGACTGTCCTTGCCTCTGAAGAACTGGTCGTCTATGGATTACCTGTCCTTGTGGGATGTTTAGCCATTGGGCATGACACAAACTGAGATACGTTAATAGCGCCTCGATCACGCTCAAGACTTGTCTTTTCAGCATGGTTACACCTGTCAGCAGATGCGGTAGGCTATCTCTCAATCTTATAGGCTGCTGTTTTCTAATTTGTGACCTAATTGGCAACGCCCTCTAATTAAGAGTTAACTTTTAAAAAAAAATGTTATTCCATTTTTATTATTATTATAGGCTACTCAAAACGTTTGCACCATGGCATTAAAAATAAAAAATAAAAAAATCCCAATGGCATGCATTTTATATAGCCTAATACATTTTCTGAATCATCATTATGGTAAAGGTGCGCCTGCGATCGATTGCTCGGTAGTGGATTCTACTGTCTACAAGGAAGTTAGACGAGCTCAGATCTTCGCGGATGTTTGCAGACGTTTCATCTGGTAGACGTGGTAGCTGGCAGTAAGTTTGTTAGTCAGTTATGTAGGCTACAGTGACATTAATCCACAAAATACGTTTTCCTAAATGCACCAGAAACCATGCTTGATTTTGTGATATTTGCTGTGACATTTGTCGTTATCCTGATTGGTGCGGTGCTTTATTTATACCCGGTAAGAAAGTTGCATTAATTCCACTAACTTGGGCGAGGTTTCTTTTTCTTGACAGCTGTGGCAATTTGTGAACAATATTTTGTGACATTAGATCTTCATGTTGGCACAGCAACACGATTGCCTTCTTAACAGTCATTACATTCACTTTGATCATAACTTGAAGATGGAGTTATTTTAAATCTTCTGGCCAGAATGAACAAAAGAAGCGGAAGAAGAATATGAACATTTTGCTCATTGTATATTTTATGATTTCTACACCATAACACTGCAATATCCAATAGAACGGCTATCTTAGTAAGTTTCGTTTTTCTTATAGTCTTCGAGACGAGCATCTGGTATTCCTGGCCTCAACCCCACTGAAGAGAAGTAAGTTCCCCCCCCATTCAAATCACAGCGCATCTCCAGGTAGGCTAGTAGTGTAGGCCTATACTCAGATCTCGCTGTTTTGTATTTCATCAGGGATGGCAACTTGCAGGACATTATCAACAAAGGCAGCTTGCATGAATTCCTGGTGGGCCTCCATGACCAGTTTGGTCCGGTGGCATCCTTTTGGTTTGGCCGCCGTCCTGTGGTCAGTCTGGGAACTGTGGACCAGTTAAGTCAACACATCAACCCCAACAAAACCAGTGAGTTCCTGCAGTGGTGAAACAATGCTACGTAATCCAGAATTATTTTTTTACTTTTCCCCATTTGGGAGATATACTCATTAATCACATACTGGTGCATGGACTTCATACAACCAAATGTCTTTCATACCATAGCCATCTTTGGTACTTTCATGATCATCAGGACAGGATCATGCATGCATCATATGCAGATGCTGGAATTTGATTTCACTTTGGTTCATATTGTGTGACAGGGTGAGGGACTGCAGTTGCCTGACTAACTACCCTTGTAGCACTTTTCTTTTTCTTACACGAGGACCCCTTCAATGTTTTCACATTAATTCTCCTTGTGTCAGCTACTTTTTTGTCTCTGATAACTCACTTTGTACTGTTTTGCAGTGGACTCTTTTGAGACCATGCTGAAGTCATTGCTTGGCTACCAGTCTGAAGCAGGAGCAACAGAGGCCGTGCTGAGGAAGAAGGTGTATGAGAGCGCCATCAACACCACCCTGAAGAACAACCTCCCTCTGCTACAGACGGTGACTACAGTCATTTCCCCGCATATAGAATAGAATAGAATAGAATATATACTTATTACGTGAGGGAAATTCGTTTCTCTGCATTTAATCCAATTTAACCGAATTAGTGAACACACACAGCACACAGTGAACACGCAGTGAGGTGAATCACACATTATTAACCCGGAGCAGTGAGCTGCCTGCCCAACCAGCGGCGCTCGGGGAGCAGTGAGGGGTTAGGTATTACTACGCCACCATGAATTGATACAAAAGTTAGAGTTGCTGTGTTCTGAAACACTGGAACCTGCGGTCTCTTGGGGCTCATTGCTTAATTATATTCTTTGTTACTGCCACTGGAATCAGTGTTAGCAGATAAGTCCAGAGCCCGATTTCTTTCCCAGTACACCGTTGTGTTGATGTTGATGTCCCGGGTTTAAACTTCAGGACTGTACGCATCATTAAACCATGTGTCATCTCACCCCCCCCCCCCCCCCTCTCTCTCTCTCTCTCTCTCTCTCTCTCTCTCTCTCTCTCTCTCTGCCCTCTCTCCTACTGTTCTTTATCCTGTCTCAGCTGGTGGAGCAGTTGGTTACCAAATGGCAGTCTTTTCCCGAGTCCCAGCACATACCCCTATGTGCTCACCTACTCGGATTGGCTATGAAAGCTGTCACTCAGCTTGCTCTGGGGGACCGATTTGCTAACGACACTGAGGTCATACGCTTCCGAAAGAACCATGATGCGGTGAGACGTCTCTGTCTTGAATGTTTTGTTGAGCCTGTATTGTTGTCCGGTTGCTATTATTCATAGATTTTTAAAGAATACATATTCAAAATGAGTTGACATTGTCTAAAAAAAAACACACTCTTAATTTTTACAGAACTTTGCATTTTTTTTTTGGGGTGATGTTTTCATGCATTGTGATCTGAACTACTAGATTTGGTCAGAGATCGGCAGAGGCTACCTTGATGGGTCAATGGAGAAGAGCTCCAGCAGGAAAGGCCACTATGACAGTGGTACGTACCCAAGCAGCACTGCTCCTCTCTGGTCATTCAGGATATCGGTCACCCTACGTTTTAGGCGCGTTTACAACCCTGTGTGTCTGTCTGTCTGTCTGTCTGTCTGTCTGTGTGGCAACAGCATTAGCAGAGATGGAGACAGTGTTGAAGTCTGTGGTGAGAGATATCAAGGGGCATGGCTCGGGTCAATCATCCTTCATGGACTCCCTCATACAGGCTAAACTCTCAGAAAAACAGGTATGTCCCTTCCTGGTCACACATCTGCACAGAGCCCAAACACTAGACCAAAACCACAGTCAAAGCAAGGCAAGGCAAGGCAGTTTTATTTATAAAGCACATTTCATACACAAAAGCCAGCTCAATGTGCTTAACCAGCACACATCTTTCAGGATCACCTGTGTCCTCAAACTCATAAAAATATGTTGACTTACAGTATGTGCCATTGTCACTTTACCCTAACCCTGTACTGTCTCTGTCCTTGTAGGTGATGGAGGATGCCATGGTCTTCACTCTTTCTGGCTGTGTTATTACTGCTAACTGTGAGTTAGCGCTGCTACAGTAATAGTTTGTTATTAGAGCTGTCATCTGAATCCTCTCAGCTAGCATCTATCTCCCTCCTTACAGGAGGTTGATCTTTGTCTTTCTCTCATTTGTTTTCCCAGTGTGCATCTGGGCTGTGCATTTCCTTTCCACTGCCAAGGATGTGCAGGAGAAACTACTGGAAGAACTTACTGAGGTCTTAGGGGACGGGCCTGTTACCCTGGAGAAGATTCCAGAGCTCAAGTAAGGAACAGATATCCACTCTGGCTGCCTGAATTCATTGACTGAAGTAATTTTTGTATACTTATTGTCCTTATTTTGTACAGGTATTGTCAGCAAATTTTGAATGAAACTGTGCGAACCGCCAAGCTCACACCCATTGCTGCAACCTTACAAGAGGTGGAGGGGAGAGTTGATCAGCATGTCATTCCTAAAGAGGTAGCTGAATGCACACAGTACATACATGTGCTTTTCTCTTTAAACATAGAGTCCAGTTTAAGTAATCTTTGTCATTTTTAATGTTTATAGTGTGTTATGGTATAGCTGTTTTTGATGTAAATTATTATTTCTTATTTGTGTTCTACTTTTGACACTGATTTCTTTCATTCAGACTCTTGTCATCTATGCTCTTGGTGTGGTACTCCAGGATGGCGACACATGGCCTCTGCCCTACAGGTTTGTATCGAGGAAATTGTATTTATGAGGAAAAGATCGCCATTGTATTTTTCTCAGTCCTCTGCAGTGTTCTGGACACCTCAATTAACACTGTTTGTCTGCTCAGATTCGACCCTGATAGATTCAGAGAAGAGGACTCCAGAAAAAGCTTCTCCCTTCTAGGATTCTCTGGAAAACAGGCTTGCCCGGAGCTAAGGTAAACAGAAAGTTAACGTGCGTGCGTGTGTGTGTGTGTGTGTGTGTGTGTCACAGTAAGGCTTGTATTAAGTGATATTTCTTTGCTTGTCCTTGTCCGCAGGTTTGCCTACACGGTGGCCACCGTGCTGCTCAGCAGTCTGGTGCGTCAGCTGAAGCTCCACGGCACAGACAGGCAGGTGGTCGAGGCCAGGTACGAGCTGGTGGCTACGCCCAAGGACGACACCTGGATCACCGTCAGCAGCAGGAAGTAGGCCAAACCTGGTTTGTGTGACCTCACTCTCATCTAGAATGGCATCCCCTGTTCCCTGCAGCTCTCTATCTCTGACGGACTAAATACACGACAGGAAAGTTTATTCTACCGCCAGCCAAGTTTGCCGTCACAGTGATTAACATTGTAATGGTTAGGTATTTGCCATATTTTGCATTTGCTTTTCGGTTTTATATTTGGTTATTGGTTTGGAAACCAGTTGGACAAATCAATGAGCAAAATGAAAGTTTTGCAGATAGCGAGTGATTTGAATGATCCAAGTGTACCATAAGCTGTCACTGTGACAGTGACTACAAAATGAAACCTTGTATGAAAATGAGAGAATAATATAGACCACTTTCTGTTAGCACCACAAGTGCCACAGCTCTTTGCCAAGATGTTTAAGGGATCTTTTACATTTTTGGACTCCTGGTATTAACCGTTGTGGCTTAGTAGTCATTTTTGTAGAGGAAATAAGTATACATCAGAAGAAAATGGAAAGTATTGACAACAGATTCTTGATGATCATGATCTTAATTGTGATCAAACATTCCAAGTCCATTTCCTTTACCCTGTTTGAAGAAATAAACAAACAACAAAACATATGTGACTGAAATGTTGAGACAATGGTAATAGTGCCTAATAGTATTTTCTTTGTTAATAAAATTGTTGTTTACTGAAATTGTGATATATAGTATCTCTATTTTCCTAAAGAAAGCAAAGCCGAAGGAAGGAGAATGGGATGTCAGACTGAAAACTTCACTTTTAACTTCACAATTTTAGTACTTGGGCAGTACATCTTAAACATATGTACTGTAACAGTGCCCTCCAAAAGTATTGGAATTCATGCTTAAAGTTAAATATAAAATCATCTTTTGGACATTGATCTTCTTAATGCCTTAAATGAAACAATGAGGAAATATTCAACCTTTAAGGACATAAATTTTTTTTGAGAATGAATAATGTATTGTAAATAAATAGATGTTTTCCTTAAAATACAGGGGTCATAAGTATTGGAACGCCATGTTAAATTCCCATAGAGGATTTTTATTTTTATTTTTAAAGGCCAGTTATTTCATGGATCTAGGACACTATGCACCCTGATAAAGTCCCCTTGGCCTTTGGAATTAAAATAACCCCACATACCCTTCACCATACTAATAGATTGGCATGCTTTATGTCAGTTATAAGCTGTTAGCTAATTAGCTGGTTTCATTCTCATTGAGCTCAATGCAATTCAAACCAGCTAATTAGCTAACAGCTAATAACTGACATAAAGCATGACAATCTATTGGTGAAGGGTGTTGATGTGGGGTTATTTTAATTCCAAAGGCCAAGTTTGCCGTCACAGTGATAACACTGTAATGGTTAGATATTTTACATACATTTTGCGTTTGCTTTTCAATTTTATATTTGGCTATTGGTTTGTTGGACAAATCAACGAACAACATGAAACTTTTGCAGAGCGTGAATGATTTGAATGATTCAAGCGTACCATAAGCTGTCACTGTCACAGTGACTACAAAATGAAACCTTTATGAAAATGAGAGAATAATATAGACCACTTTCTGTTAGCACCACAAGTGCCACAGCTCTTTGCCAAGATGTTTAAGGGATCTTTTACATTTTTGGACTCCTGGTATTAACCGTTGTGGCTTAGTAGTCATTGTTGTAGAGGAAATAAGTATACATCAGAAGAAAATGGAAAGTATTGCCAACAGATTCTTGATGATCATGATCTTAATTGTGATCAAACATTCCAAGTCCATTTCCTTTACCCTGTTTGAAGAAATAAACAAACAACAAAACATATATGTGACTGAAATGTTGAGACAATGGTAATAGTGCCTAATAGTATTTTCTTTGTTAATAAAATTGTTGTTTACTGAAATTGTGATATATAGTATCTCTATTTTCCTAAAGAAAGCAAAGCCGAAGGAAGGAGAATGGGATGTCCGACTGAAAACTTCACTTTTAACGTCACAATTTCAGTACTTGGGCACTACATCTTAAAGACATAAATTATGTAGCTAACCTGATGTGTCAAAAATATATTTCTAGGTCCAAACATGTCAAAAGTAAAATTGTCTTCAAAATCAGCTTTATTATGAGATGGGTGTAGCAAATACAGTAACTGGATCCAGTAATATACGTACATACATATATACAAACACAACAAATGTAAGATCCATGGATCGCTACAAAAACTAAAACACAATTGTGTGAACATTTACATTAGAAGCTAGAGGGCAAATATAAAAATATAATACTATTAAAACAAGCGACAATCATTTTTACATTTGATATAAAATAACTCCTATGCGAGGAGTCCTAAGTAGATGATACTGCAGTGAGGAGAAGGCAAGCCTAACATCTCCTGCACAAATAGAACTGAATGAACCTTGTTCTTAAAGCACATAGTCAGGTAAACATGCAGGTACATGAGGTGACAGGTGGGGATTGTGTGACGCTTAGTTGTCATCAGGGACCCATTTGCCAAAGAAAAACAAGTGAAAGGTTGCTGCTGTAGTAGTAGTAGTAGCTGATTCTAAAACTGCCCCTAGCGGTTTTTCCTGTCATCAGAGCATGCCCCCTAACTATCCACACAATTATACTCAGAGTAAATGCACACCTTATAAACTTGTTGTAATTAGTCCATTTCAGTACAGCATTATTCTTGTCAACATTCACATTATCTTGTCCTCATACAGCTCAAACTGCCTAGGAAGGACAGTACAGACAAGGTTGTGGTCAAATGCTATAGCTGCAGTGGGTAGGGCCCAGGTCACACTAAATATATCACAGGTTACCGATAATGATTAAGCTAGAACTTGCTTTAAAGCAAAACCACACAGCTTAGTTAAGAGCTACAAAAAAAAATTTGGCGCAATTATGTTTTGATACACTCGGTTTATAATGAAATGGAAGATATTAATTGCTCAATGTCCATTACCACAGGATTGCTCAAATATTTGAACTACATCTGGCTGTCCATCACCCTTTCTGTCTATCTGTCATTGATTGCTTAGAGAGAAAGAGATGATTGAAGCGGATGATGATGATGACTGATTTGAAGTCTTCGCATGTTGGCGTGCGCTAACACTGATGCGTCACGTGTGCTTGGTGATCTTGACATTCACAAACAGTGACGAGGGGTGGATGCTGGTCCCGTCTTTGGACAGCAGCTGAATGTGCCTGTACCCTGAAAGATGGAGAGAGAAAGAGACCAATAGTTTTACGTACTTACAACCGGTTACACACGCCACATGTAAAACTGCACCTCAGGTTAGCCTTATGGGGAAAAAATAGTTGAAATGCAAGACAAGAGAGGTACTGTATATTAAGGTTCTGAATACCGGTACATTATAGGACCTTGAGATCAGCACTAGATTGGTTACTAATTTCTCTGTTTAGTTTTTATTGTTTTGTGATACTCTGGTTTCTATACTAGATACGGTGCAATATGAAGTTTATGATGATGATGAAGATGGTGATGATGATGATGATGGCCTACCTTGTTGAATACACAAGAAAGGCAAGGTGTACTGCCCCACAAAGTCATTCTTGGATGTCTTGTCGTAGTCCTCTACCAAAAAGCGTACCAGAGCAAGCTCAGGGGTGTGGATGATGAAGTTAAGGGTGTCGTTCCACACCGGATTAAACCCTGGGGTCGTTAAACACAAGTGCTATCAGTTAGAAGAGTTTACGTCCAAGTGTTGAACGTTTTTACAAATGTTTGCACTATTAACACAAGGTAGACACAACTCCTTCTTTGGATTAATTCATATCAGGATGCGTGTGTCAATCTTTTCTTGTTCTTTTATTTTAAGTGATGCTACACGTTGCCTTTTTAGTTACCATGTATAAACAAATAAAATACACAAGAGATGTCAGACCCTTACCATTGTTGTCGATGTATCTGGTTTCCTGCTTGGCATGGTCCTTGGGGACTCCATAGATCTCTACCTTCACTAAAGGGTCGACAATGGACCCCTCTTTGATGCTCACCTTTGGAAACTGCTGACCACTTATCACCTGAGAAAGAGAGAGTGAGAGATATTTAAATGATGAGCAACGTGGTTAAGGTTAAAGTCTAACTTAAGTGAATCCCATAATTTGGCTAGATCTACAGTATATGCTTATTTAGTATCAAAAGTAAGGTGCACACATCAGTGGGTCAGATCAATACAAACACACCACACAATAGCTTTAGTTCAGTACAAGATGAAAGCTAGTCGATTCCCTGACTTTGCCCTCTGATCATCACTTAAGTTAGAACTCTGAGTGTTTTAAACCCATTCAATAAATCAGAAAAAAACATCAATTACACCAAACATTGCACAATTTCAGTCTTCTTGTCAAAGTCCTTTTTTAGTACTTGTACACATTGTATACACATCTCAGGCCCCTACCTGTATAGTGAGCTTGAGGGGCTGGTATCCAGTATGGTTCTGGGGCTGATCTGGCTCAAATCCTCTCTCAGAGCTCCTCATGAACGCCGGTTTCAGGACATAGCCACAGCGGCCGTTTTGACTGAAAAGTCCATCATTGAGATCCATCTCGACCCCAGCTGTCTGGAAATTCAGTGCAACTGCCGTTGGCAGAAAAGTTAGTAAGGACAGGATCAGTTAAGATCTTGTGAACAGTGGGGTGTCCTACGAAGCAAGTTAGACAAATCTAGGTTATCTAGACATATCGAGGCTGCACAAAGCCTTAACTTGGGTATTAAGTTAAGTGATCCTACGACAGGTCTGCATAGCAGTCATACTTGTGGAAACAAAACCAAACAAACAAATAAACAAATATCCCTTACCAATTTGGCAACCTACACTCCACATGTCCTGTGGGTTAAAGTTTGAGGAGTCTGTTCGCATACCATTTGGGTAGATTCTGGACAGTTGTCTTGCATTGTATAATACAAATTCAGCTCCTGATTAGAACACAAACACACACACACACACCACATATGTGACGAACCCATGACCACGTTTTTCCGGTTTTTGGTACAGAAATTAGAAATTCAGATGAAATCAGAAAATGGCAGCTCACCTGCCTCTTTTGTGTACTTGAGGGCCTTGGACTCTTTGAAAGAGGACATCTCGTAGAATTTGGCGCGGATGCGGGAGTTCTTGAAGCTGCTGAAACTCACACTCTTGCAGTACACCACACAGTCAGACAGCTCCTTGGACATGCACTGCTTGGATTTCTGTGAGGAGTAGACAAAATCACTGGTTGGAAATTGTTGGCCAACAACTTTTCCTGTTATAAAATAACATTCCAATAACATTGAGGTGGTGGTAGTGTGGTGGCTAAGCAAGTGGACTAGCATGCAGTTGCCAGACAAGTTGTGGGTCCAAGTCCCAGCAGTCAGTCGAAGTGACCTTGAGCAAGGCACTCAACCCCTGGGGAGACTGGGCCTGTAATAACTGACATTACATTACATTACATTACATTACATTTGGTTGGCGCTTTCCATAGCGACTTTCAACAAAGGACACAATCAAGGTAGAGTGCGAAAAGGACAAGTTTAGCAGCAGTAACGGCTACTTCCATGCAGTCAAGTGTCAGGTTTAGTCAGGAGCAAGTGCTAGAATTAGCATGTCTAGTTGTTGGTAGTGCTACAAGAGAAGATACTCTCTGAAGAGCTGAGTCTTCAAGAGTTTTTTGAAGGTAGCGAGGGATGCCCTCTAGTAAGAACTGGTAGCGCGTTCCACCAACGGGGAACAACAGATGAGAAAAGTTTGGATTGCCCTGAGTGAACAGGTTACAGAACCAGATGTCGTTCATCTGAGGAGCAAAACGGTCGGGAGGTAATATGTGCCTGTATCAGGGCATTCAAGTAAGAACCGCGTGTAGAACCGGAGACATAAGTAAGTTGCTTTTGATTAAATATTATACTATATATTATATATCTATATAAAATCAGGGTCAACGTGGGTTTGATTCTCAAGGAAAGAACAAACTCATAAAATTCACACCTTGACCTTTGCTGGATAAAAGTATTTGATAAAGAATATGTGTGAATATGTACAGTGTGTTTCCAGTGCGCCTGATCTTCAGCGTGATCCGATACACCTTTTCCCAAAAGGCAAATCCATGGTGAAACCCCTAGTCTTCTACTTCGTAGTAGTCACCCAAGTGTTCCCATCATGTAGTGTCTCGTGAAACAGTGCAGCTTGGCCCGTACCGCAAAGGGCTCAAAGCCAAAATCATTAGCCAGGCTCCTCGTGATCGCCACCTGGCCCACGGGTGAAAGCCGATCTCCTCTCCTTTACTCCGGAGCAGACTCGCAGCTCGCTGTCTGTCTGTCTGTCAGACAGCTGTCAAACATGCCAAATGAAAGCCTGCCGGCCAGGCCCAGTCAGGCGTTGCCTGGCACTCGTGGACGGGCCCAGGGTCACTCACAGTACCAGTGATGAAAACCTGCTCACGGGCCACGTAGAGGATAAAGCTACACACAAACAGCTGCCAACTCCCTCTTGGCCGGTTCACTCGTGTCCTCCCTCCCCCCCTGCCATCTCTTGCCTCAAGACTTATAGGGTGCCTCTCTACTCATTCATGTTTTATACATCCTCCCTCGGTCCTCGTCCTCACTGATCTAGATAAAGAATGATGGGGCAGCAACAATCGGATAGTCTATCCAGTGCTAGTTATAGATCAGTGGGAACGAGTCTGGAGGACCGAGCATCGAAGAGGGATGTTGAGAGAGACCCATAGTCTACTGATGATTCTGGAGGGAATGTGGATGAGGGCTCTAATTTTAATCATTTTGTCCCCTTGTCCATAATTCTCAATGGGTGGCTTTCATAGTTATCTGGGAATATTAATAATAGATATGAGGCCAAGGCTCAAATAAGTGTGCAGACAAAAACAAACTAAGCTGAAAAAAATTAAGCTGACCACGTGCAAAAGGATTGAAGACATGTCTGGTTGCAGCGGGATTATGAAACGGTATGGGGCACAGCACAGCAGAGGTGATCCCTGACTGCAATTACCACACTTCAAGGGATCAAGTGACACGGTGGCGTATCGAAAGGAGCCACACTGCACTGCACACCTCTCACATGGCAACATGGAACAGCCATGAAGAAGAAGGGAGGGAGAGAGAGAAAGAGAGAAAGAAAGAAAGAGAGAGAGAGAGAGAGCTGACGGCTATTAGTCGTCTCCACCTTATCTCCAGACCACTGTTAACATTACACTGACAACGGATCTCTCTCTCTCTCTCCTCCCTCTCTCTTTCTCTCTCTCTTTCTCTCTCTCGCTGTTCTTCAAAGGAGATCCATCTCACCGCGCCCCTCACTTGTATCCATTGATCTTTCATGAGGTAAAGCTGGTGGAACTGCTGGTAAAATTCTAGCCGAAGTGAGATCGTAGCTCTGATGGAAGTCAAGTTTAACGTAAGACGGTGGTGTGTATGTCCACCCAGGGAGCTACAGAAGACAGACAGTCAGACACCAGCTAAAGCTTTCCATTGTCAGCGGGGATTTTCCATGGTGGACTGCTTATGCAATAAACGCTGAGAGCAGACTACAGTAATTTCCCGCATATAAGCCGCACCGCAGGACAGTGTTTTATGCAAGTTAAAAGAAACAAAACCATATTAACACCATATTATCTGCTCCCCTGTATTAACCTCATAGCTGAAGAAATTTTGCAAAATCAATGTACAGTATAAACCGCAGCTAACAGTCAGGAAATTACGGTAGTCATGTTATGCAAGGTATGAACTTGAAAGCAGATATACTGTAGCATAGGCAAGGACTGAGTCTGACTATTCAAACAGCCCGCTGAGGTAAAGGTTTGGAATATTCTGTAATTTAATTTAATTTATTTTATTTTATTTATTTTATTAATACTGTAATTTCCCCTTGAGGATGAATAAAGTATGTATATCTATCTATCTATCTATCTATCTATCTATCTATCTATCTATTCATGGACAGTGGGGACAGGGACTGGAAGGGAGAGAGTTGTGAGGAGGGGAGATGGGGTGAGAGGGCGAGTGGGGTGCCGGATCCTACAGTACATTCACCTTGGTGCGGCGTCGGATGCTGTCGTGGTGCTGGTTGTCATCGTCATCGTCGTGCTGGTTGTCATCGTCGTCGCTCACCTCCCCGGACAGGGAGTCGTCCACCATGCCACTCATGCTCTCCTCGAGACCGCCGATCTTCTTCCCCTTCAGCAGAATCTTCCCTTTCATATCCTACACACACGCACGCACATGCGCACACACACACACACACACACACACACACACGCACACACGCACACACACACACGCAGAGAGAGATGACACACACATAAACTGGTAAATGAATGTGATATGCACACTATTCAACGCATAGCTTTCCATTATATAAATGCGCATAATACACACTATAAATGTATATGATCCATATGGGTTGGCTTTCACCACATACCACTGTATGTGTAGATGCATATAATCTATGGACATACGGGTTACATGTTTAGATACAACAATATCATGAGGCCCAACAAAGTGCTTGTTCAATTAAAACTTTAGGGCCAAATCTCTACAGTAACATCAGGCTACCCTCCTTTATGCAGAACAGGAAGATTCAATTTAGTGTCACGTCATTTAATTGCATGAAACATTGAGCCAATCGAGACTGTGATGTAACATCTTGATAATGTTGCTCATTCACTCAGAGTTACTCTTCGAGCGCGGAACTTTCCATCCCTCCGCTTCAAAGACGGGCTGAATGGAGCCCAATCATACTCTGAGTACTGGTGGTATTGCTCCCCAAACCCCATTGTGAACTTGTGAACAGGGGGGGGGGACAATATTAGGCGTTTTAATAATTCACCGTTCCCTTGTTGCACATACAGAATACAGATCGTATAGCACTATACCCCCACCGATGAAACAGCTGAAAGCGAAGGTTGCAACAACAGGACTGGGCAGTTAGTACAACTAGCTGGTGAGATTGAGCCTGATGGTTAGAGAGAGACTGGAGAGCAGAGGACTATCCAAAGCTATATCTAAATTGGCCTTTTTCTATTCTTGCAATTAAGGACTACATCACCGTTTGTATTATGGAACTCCCCCACAGGGGGACAGACACAGAGCAAGTCTTCCCATGTTGCATGTGGCAATGTGAGGCTGCGAATCTGTATCGGTTCGAACCGGACCAGCGTGTGTCTGGACTGGACCAGTGTGTGTCTGGACTCGACCAGTGTGTGTCTGGACTGGACCTCAGCACCTCAATTACCTGCCTGATCCAGCTGTGTGCCTGGGCTGAGGGGCCCAAAGGACACACTGGCAGTGCTGCTTGTGCATTGTGTGTGTGTGTGTGTGTGTGTGTGTGTGTGTGTGTAACATTTCTTGATTCTCACTGATTTAATTTCATTAAAGGTGTGATTCTCGTCAGTGTGTCTGCTCTTAACCGGTTAGTTACCATGGGAGCTGAAAGGAAAGTGAAACACATCCCCAGGGACAGTACAGTGTGTCCCAGGGCAGTGAGCACTATCTGAGGGTCAGACAGACAGGACTTGCTCAGTGCTCACCTTAGGGGACGGGAAGCTGCTGGGGACTTTGCCGTCCAGCGTGTTCTTGAGCAGCTTGTCTCCCAGGATCTGGTTGAGGTGCTGCGCCATGACCCTCTGCTGTTCCACGCCACAGTGGTTCTCAATGGACAAGATGACCGGGTACTCAGATACCTGGAACCACAGCGCAAAAACCAGGGAGAGAAAGTGCGGAAAAGAAAGAGAAATAAAGTGTGTGTGTGTATAAGAGAAAGAAAGAGGGAAAGGCAGAGAGAGAGAGAGAGAGAGAGGAAGTGTGTGTTTGTGTGTATAGATGAGAGAGAGAAAGAATGAGAGCGAGAGAGACAGAGAGCGAGAGATAGAATATGAATTATTAAAAACGCTGTATTGTGGATGTTGAAAGGTAACACCCGCCATACGGTAGTGAGCTCCGCTCAGGCGACATGGCGGGCAGGGGTCGGGCAGTCGTGATCATGTTGCATGCCCGCGCCCGTCTACCCGCACATGCCCGCTTGCCTGCCCACACCCACTCCTCTATCCATCTCGCCTTATCGACACGCATCGTGGGGCATCAAGGGCACTACTCGAGCACTCGTTCACCAGGTCTTTAGGGCAAACGCTTGACTGAAGTCAACTGCCACCCACTCACTGGCTCCCTGACCCAGTGGCTTTCCATCCCTCTGCTAGACTCCCCTTGCCCTGCATGTGTCATACAACAAGCAGACTAGTGGTGCATTTAAGTTGGGCATTATGTTTGAGTTTAACACATTTACTCTAAACTTAAACTGAAACAGCTGGCGTATGTTTTTAGTCCTTGCCATGTACTATTAATGGCTTTATTTTTCTTCAACTGGGTGCCTTTGACCAACTTTTCTTACTTAAATTGAAACACTACTGTAACTCTCAACACTAACATTTGAGAGGTTTTTGTGTGAACATTCCAATTTATTTGAGGTGAACAGTGCATAATCTGTCCTGCATACAGTATATGTTCAGCAAAGCATTACCTCCTTAAACCATTTTGTGTGTGATTGTTTGTTATTTTGAATGTGGCTCTGGTTAGTCATGTAAAGTCATGCTTCCAATTAGCCTCATTATGCTAAATGAGAGAGCCGTGAGATGAGTTTTGACAGGTATACAGTACAGGGACAGATGGAAACACACAGGGCAGGGGGACCCAGCAGCCATAGAACTCAATAAAGGAACCAGTAAAGGGAAGTGAGAATATTTCTGCCAGAATCTTAAAAAAAAGTCTGATGGATTATAATCAAGGACTGTGTTTTTGAGTGAGTGCTGATGGTAGCACCTTAATTAACCATGGGTTTATACATTGATTTTGAAAAATGACTTCTTCTTGGGGTGGGATACATGACAATGCATTTAGTGCAGTGAGTACAGCACCATCTGATTGTGATCCATTGGGATCACTCCGGTTAATACACAGGTATGGTTAATACATGTTTTGTTTTATTTGCTTAAACACTGTCCTGTGGTTTATACACAACATGGCTAATACACTGAAAATCACTGTATATCAAGCATCTGGTCAGGTCTGTATATCCCAACTCCACTTTGCATAGAAGAAAAGAGGAAGACAACGCACCTTGAAGGCATAGTTGCCCAGGGCGATGACAACGTCCTTGAAGAGGATCTTGGAGGTGAAAGTGTGTCCGTGTTTAACGATGGGCTCCCCGTTGGCTCCATCCCAGCAGTCCACCTCCACACAGCGGCAGCCCCGCTTCAGGGCCCTGCACACACACACACACACGCACGCACGCACGCACGCACGCACGCACGCACGCACGCACGCACGCACGCACGCACACACACACACACACACACACACAGTCAGGTCAGGTCAGATCAGATGTACGCAGTCCTGTGCAATCTAGAGTCGGGTGACACATCAAGCTCTTGGCTTGCCAATATTTTGATAGTTAGCGATTCATAATTTAGTATTCGGAGTCGAAGGTTGCCACTGGTGAAGAAGGACGGTAGTAAAGTGTCTACACTCACTGACATAGCGAATCCTGACCAACAATCTAATATGTTTTATATCAAACCACTGCATTTTGTTGACAATCAAAACAATAACCTGCCCTTGAAATGCACCTCCTCATACTTGCTAAAGCCCAATTCACACCAAAGATTCCCGACGCGACGAGACTGAGTTGCAGCGGTGTGAATTAGAAGTTGCACGTAGTTGCAAGCAGTCGCAAGCCGTCGCAGAGCATTAAACACGCTGAGTCGCAGTCGCAAGGTTTTAGAACGTCGCGGCTCGTCTCGTCGGGACGCTTTGGTCTGAACCCTACTTAAGGCCTCTGAGCTGCCTTACCAAATATCCCTCCTCAGTTGCTATGGCCTCTGAGCCGCCTTACTGTATGTATCCCTCCTCAGTTGCTGTGGCCCCTGAGCCGCCTTACCATATGTATCCCTCCACACTGCTGTGGCCCCTGACTGAGCCGCCTTACCATATGTATCTCTCCACACTGCTGTGGCCCCTGACTGAGCCGCCTTACCATATGTATCCCTCCACACTGCTGTGACCCCTGAGCCGCCTTACTGTATGTATCCCTCCACACTGCTGTGGCCCCTGAGCCGCCTTACCGTATGTATCCCTCCACACTGCTGTGGCCCCTGACTGAGCCGCCTTACCATATGTATCCCTCCACGCAGCTGTGACCCCTGAGCCGCTTTACCATAATGTATCCCTCCACACTGCTGTGGCCCCTGACTGAGCCGCCTTACCGTATGTATCCCTCCACGCAGCTGTGACCCCTGAGCCGCTTTACCATAATGTATCCCTCCACACTGCTGTGGCCCCTGACTGAGCCGCCTTACCGTATGTATCCCTCCACGCTGCTTTGGCCCCTGAGCTGGTCCTCCAGCAGGTA
The DNA here is from genome assembly GCF_963854185.1 of Sardina pilchardus. Classification (NCBI taxonomy): domain Eukaryota; kingdom Metazoa; phylum Chordata; class Actinopteri; order Clupeiformes; family Clupeidae; genus Sardina; species Sardina pilchardus. The sequence goes on from NC_085016.1 coordinate 7,002,603, forward strand.
GGTGTTGTGTGAGGAGGATATGAAGTAGTGGCACAGGGGCTGGTTCATGTCCTGGTAGACACCTTGGTGCTGGGGGTTGAAGATGGAGCCCTCGGCTGAGCCCAGGTACATCAGGAAGCCGTCGAACGTCATGGCCTGGAGGTTCTTTGCTGCGGAGATAACAGATAGTGTTATTAGCGGTGATAGTAGTATTAGGAGAGATAATAGAAAGTGGGTGAGACTAAGATATACTTAGTGGTGTCAGATGTGGGATATACTGTACGGTTGCATATGAGAGAAATAGGCCTATCTCCAAAACAAAGAAATATATTCAATCTAATACTAAAAAAATGTTTTCAGCGACTGGGAAGTACTCATTAGGCATACTTGTGTTTCATTTTATTGTTTTCCAATTATAAGATAGTAAAATGTACTGTATCCTAGTATATGTGCTCCAACACAAAATGTTGAAGTTTGAAGTATACAGCAATCCATCTCCAGTTGCAGACCTACTGTATATGAGAGCTAAGTACGTGCAGCTCAGTGTATGTCTAGGGCCTGTATGACCAGATTTGCTAAGCATAGGGGGTGCGATGTGTGCTGTCTACTCTGCTATCAGAAGGGTCTTCGTCAAAAGATGCAGCATGTTAAACAAGTCAAAGATGCTTGAACTCTTGATCACTGATAGAGTTGTGTGCTGTGTGGTGGCTGGTACTGGTGGTTCTGGTTGGTACCGGTGTCGGAGGGTTCGTAACGCTCGATGAGATCCAGGGCCCGCCGCTGCACGTTGACGGTCTCAAGCTGCTCCTCACGGAGGAAGTCCTCCAGGTCGGGTAGAGTCAGCTTCTGTCCGTCGCCCGAGTAGTCCTGGAAGATGCGCCGCACGTCCTCCCGATCCGTCAGCATCTTGTAGAAGAGCACGAACTCCTCGTTCTCTAGCGTGCCCGACTGAGACTTATCAGCCTCCTGTAACGTAACACACACCACCGCCGCACCGGGTAAGCGAAACCTGACAAAGCGCCGGGGACTTGCTGTCTTCAGATGATCATCGTCATTATTATTTCAGCGGGGGAGTTTCATAGGGTATCCCTTCAAATGCCCTTGATTCAAGTCCAAAAGAAGAGGTGAAACCTACTGAGACAGGTAAGGCCGCGTTGATGAAGCAAAGTGCAATTTCCGAGCAGGAAGGATGACCTCACCATGACCATGTTACAGAATTTTGTTCAGCCTTTAATATCATTAATCAAAATGTAAAGGTGTGTGTTTTCTCACTAGGTACACCTTTAAAAGTGTATTAACCAGTATGTCTATTGACTGATACAGACAGTTACCAGTGCACATCATATTTTAACTTATACTTTCTAACCAGGTAGTATTGGTTGTCAATGGAAAAGAGACAGGTCCACTGAATGTCTGGCTATTTGTTTAGACCAGTATAAGGCCCATTTCAGGGATGGTGTGGTAAATTAAGAGGTGGGTAAACTATGAATTCTATGATCATGGTGATGTGGACTGAGCATTATCAGATTTTTAAAAAAGGCATTCAGAACATGTTTGATGATGGAGGAGGTTATTGAGCAATGCTTTTAGCAATACTAATGGCATTAAATGGTGAGACTGGATAATGCAGTGCATTTTTTTAATGTTAAAAGTTGCCCTTGGTGAATAAACTGTTTTGACAGGTGGATAAACTCTATTTCTGAAATTTCAATTTGACAGGTGGATAAACTGTGTTTACTTGCGTTTCGCCTCCACTACATCCTTGGCCCATTTAATCATTCTGTGCAGTCAATACAGGCCCTGTATGCATGAGCCACGTTATGGTCTTACTGTAAAGAGCGTTAGAGCATGGTGGTCAATGTTATGGTCTTACCTTAAAGAGCGTTCGAGCATGGTCGTCATTCATCTCCACGTTCATCATCTTCAGCAAGTCCTGGACCTCCTTAAAGTTCATTTGTCCGTCATTGTTCTTGTCTGCTTTTTTAAACCAATCACAGATCCATCTGGTGGGCATGTCAAGGACACTGATAACAATGCCTTCAAATGTACAATAAAAGGGGCAACCCCTTTTAGAGGACGTAGCTCTTGGCCCTAACAGGGATCTGATTTAGATCTACATTTGTAATACTGAGCACTGAGCAGTCCTTGCTCTCTTCCCTTATCAGCTTTGATGTAGGCATAGACCTACTAACTTACTATCAATTACAATTATAACCGCTTGGTAAGAAATTATTATTAGTAACCAGCGACAAGAGCTATTGAAGTAGTAGGCCTAACCGTACCTTAAGTAACTCCCATGGCCTACATCAGTGTAATTACTATAATATGGAACTTGACCAAAAAAAGAAAAAAAAGAATAGGCCATTGCCGTTACTGCTTGCTTCTGTGGCTACATTTTGTTTGACAGGCCTGGGGTCGTGGGGTCAAAGCAAAGGTCAACTTTTGGAAAATTGGCAAATACTCAATTTATGTTTTCTTTTGTTTTCTTATGTAGCATGTCCTGTATTTCCTGTATGTTTAAAAGGATACTTGTCAAGTTTCTCGCTCTGGTCCATGTTCTCCACGCTCTCGATGAGTTTGCGCATGCCCCTGATCCACAGCTGCGCCTCCTCGGCCGAATCGGCCACCAAGTCCAGGTTGCCACGGCGACCACGGAACACCAGGGTGAAGCAGCGGTCGGCAGGGAACTCCTTAGAGGTGCTCAGAAGCACCTCGGACTGGTGACCCTCCCGCACCGCCTCCACATCACTCACCGAGACTGGTGGTGGTGAGGGGAGAGAGAGAGAGAGAGAGAGAGAGAGAGAGAGAGATGAAGTGAGGAATTAGGTGTAAAAGTAGAAGAAGAGTGTCTGTGAATGGGTTTGATAAGCTTTGATAAGGGGTTTTGATTGTTCCACATTTTCTATGCTTAAGGGATTATTGCCTGTTGGGACTCATGGAAAAGGCCTAGTGCAAATCCTTAACCCAAGTAGAAGTTTAATTTGAAAGCTCTCCTGATGAAAGCCTTTTGAGCACCTATCCCGAGTCATTAGTTGCATGTGATTAAGAGCGAACAGTTTGTTCTGCTAAGAAGACCGCTGAAGTAACCTGGTATAGCTGAACAAAATGCACCTGATTCTGCTTATCAAGGCCTAGCGGCGTATCCTGTTAGCACGGCGAGTAGCGCGGTTGCGTCAGGTCTGGAACTGAATCCTGCAGAGGAGCGCAGCTAGCTCATCATCACCGGCCAATCTCAGCACTCTTAGATTGCATCCTCTACTCGTCTCCCTTGCATCACGCGCACTCACTGACCTACACGACAAAACTTTGCGGGTGTAACCAAAGAGGGTCACGGGTTTTTTCAGCCGGCCGGTCGGTCGGTCGGCCGCCTCACACACGCAGGGGGAGGATGTGAGGACAGGCTAGGACAGGACAGCCCGCCATGAGACGGAATAGGAGAGTAGTTGTCCATAAGCACCTAACCTAGACTGACCTGAGAACAGATTATAGCCTAAGTGATGCTAGGTGATGATGCAACTTAACCACCTGTCGACCAGTAACATATAAGATTCAACAGGCGCAATGGCCCTGGATCCATCATGGTCATCACTTCAGGATGAGATGAGAGCTTTTCCATAAGTTCTCTGTTCACAATGTTTTTATGACTGATAACACATACTTATTATTACTTAAGTATGTATTAATTAATTAATAATACAATGCCTCGCCACAGCCCGAAAGTTACACAAAGTGTCCTTACGACATTAGTTATAATAATACAATACACATCTTAGGCCACTTGTGTAAAATATGGCCTAAAACACTGCCCTACTGTCTCATTCTCATCAGTGCTATGCTTGAGCATTGACTGATATGTCTTTCTCTGAGTCAGTCATGACGCTGAGAACTGCCAACCTTGCATACAGTACATCTTTTGTGACTGTCCTGAGGGGGCTCAAATCTTCAGTGTCATTTATAACAGTATGCTGTTGTTTCTCATAACTTTATATAATGTTAACTAAGTCCGCAACATGTTTGGACTGCGTACAAGGCAAAGAACCCCATGCCTTAGTGTCGCAACACTGGGCAGTGGGTAGTGAGTAAAAAAGAGACGTGGACACTCACAGGTGGAGCCGGCATTGCCCGCCTTCTTGGACTTATACCAGATGGTCATGCAGTCCTCCTGCAGTTTGAAGTAGCGCTGTTTCTTCCAGGTGCGGGACTTAATCTTCCTCATCACCGTGCCCACGAACATGGACTGGAGGTTGTCATCACCCTGGATACCTGAAGCCCCGGAGGGGGGGGAGGAGGAGGAGGAGGAGGATCAAGGGGCAGGGAGAGGTCAGACTGTCAGTTTTCAGGTTTCAGGAGCAGGACAAGGCATGGCTCAGAGAAAACACATCTCTGTTCACAGTACTGTGTCAATTCATTTGTAAAATGATTTAAAAAAAAGTATTGCTACACAGTTTTTATAACCCTCTAAGCCCAGAAAAACAAACAAACTTTAATTCAACGCCACAGGCACTTACGTAGGCCACTTTGGGTTGAAGCCATTTGTTGCTGACTCACACTACTGGGATCTGCTTTTCAAAACATGAGGAAGAAAAAAACAACGGATGATAATAAGAAAATGTGATATGCTGGGTGTTTCCTTTCAAAAACACACGGACCTATTACACAAAGAAAAACAGTGTTGATGATAAACCAAGAAAGAGAGACTGGGAGGCGACCACCATGAAGCACAGAACTCCTAAACATCTTTAGAATATAACTGTGTTTATAATTCCCCCTGATGAATCTGATTCAACAAATGTAATTTACGTCATGGGGTTGGGGTCCCTAATATAAAGAGGGGCCCCATATCATTTCTCATTAATCTGTAGGAATGTAATTGGTACCAATTGAATCATTCTTGACAATTTCAGAAAAGAAACCCCCCTAAGGATTCTGGTTTCGCAGTGAACTTTGCTGGAGCTGGTAAGCCATAAGAGAGGTGAGAGACAAGCACCATCTCATTTCTCCGGCTGTTGAGTGACGGGACACGGGGAGCGATATCAGAGAGAGTTGCTGATACGCGTCCCCAACGTTCTCCCTCTTTCCCCCCGACCTGATGTCCTGTGAGGTCGGAGCAGAGGTCAAGCAGAGGTCAAGCAGAGAGCATCCTGACTCCCACCCAGCATGTGACTTCTCACCTTCTCACCTCACCTCTCCCTGATGACAGGCAGACAGGCCGACAGACAGACAGACAGACAGACAGACAGACAGACAGACACTCGGTCCTGCGTCAGGGACAACCCCCTGAGTCCTCCATCAGCCCAAAACAATTACGGGGATTAAAAATGACAATGACATTGCAGAGGGTTGTTGCGTGGCCGGGTGGCGGACAGAGTGACCTAATTTAGTCGGGGTTCCGTTCGAAATGCCCGATCCCAGACAGCGCACCAAAGCCACCTGGCTACAGAATTCACTTTCTAATCTCGCCGGGGGCAGACAGGGGGTCACCACTGATCCAGACGGGACACTGGGATTGCAGTGGCCCGCTCAGACAGGAAGCAACACAGCGTTCTGCCACTCACTCTGGGATCAGCGAGCTTTGAGTGTGTGCGGAGTGTGTGTGTGGTGTGTGCTTTTGTCCGAGGCTGCTCTCAGGACAACACTGGGCTCTGCTCAGCGCTGGAATGCCCCGTGGGTTCGGCTGTGTCTTTGTCCCATTTTGTTTTGACTTAATTCCTCTGTGGGGTTTGGGTTCGGTCGCCTCCCCACTAAAACAACACACCCCCCCAGCTCGCTAGATAGATGCTGGGACAGGCAAATATTTTTCTCCACTCACTACCACAGAGTATCTCAGCAGAGTCCATAAATTAGGTTTAAAGTGACAGACAGAGAAGCAATGTGCATGGTTATACATACACACAACATACATGTACACATAAAATGCACAGCCATTTACAAGCTGTACACTAGTCTATATTTCATACTATCATCATAACTGAACTTCTTTTAAAAAAGAACTTTAAACGCTTTAACACAAAGCAACAACACACTAAGACAACACTAAGCCTAATTCCTTACAGTGTGAATCAAACAATTTTAGTTAATCACAAAGTCATACAAACGGCTTCTCTAACATATAACTGAAGTTAGCCAGGACAGGCGAAGATAAATGAACTAAAGTCCACTCGCAGGCAGTCTTTTACAAGCAACACTTATCTAACCAATGACTACAGCCAACTCGCATTTTAACACTTTCAGAAAAATTGTTACCTTGTTTTGTTACCCGGCGTGAGCGGATCCATGTAAACTTATGGTTTCCAGAGTCAGACATGTTGATGTGCATATACCAACACCACTCCACACAACTTGAGCCTGTGCAAACTCACTGGCTAAAGTCCAGCACATATTTTATAGCCAAACTGTTGATTTATCAGTGAATCAGAGCGGAAAATGTTTTCAGTTAATAATTTTCAAATGTGACGTAGACTTGCAACACGTGGAATATCTCGGTTAAACAAAGAACCTTCACCACATTCAAACATGGGGAAAAAAAAAAAAATCCATAATAACTGGCAACAGACAGAAAGGAACCACTACTCTTCACATTGAGGAAACTGGCCACAATAACCTACAATACTTTGAAGGGAACATTCTGGAGCCTTTATTCCGATGTAGACAGAGAGAGGAGAGGAGAGGACAGGAGAGGAGAGGAGAGGAAAGGAGAGGAGAGGAGAGGAGAGGAGAGGAGAAGAGAAATGGAGGGAGGAGAGACTCACCCACTGAAGGCTCATCTCCGGGTCCAGGCGGCGTGCAGTTAAGGCTCTAGAGGAGTGCAGCAGCCCGGGGGGAGTCCCCTCTCTCCACCTGCCTGTCTGACTGGTCGCAGCTCTGCATGCTGACCACTGCACACAGAGTGAAAGGGTGAGCAAGGAAGAGAGAGAGAGATGGAGGGAGGGAGGGAAAGAGAGATAGAAGGAGAGAGAGGGGATAGCTGATCCTGAGTCAACACCAACACCCTGATGCACACCAACTAACCCCCCCCCCCCCCCCCAACACACACACACAACACCCGATCTCTTTTTTTCTTTCATTCTCATTCACTCTCTCCCTCTGCCCACGTGTTTTATATGCAACGTTCATCCTCTCTTTGTGTTGCTTTGAGTGCTTGCTCTGACAGGATTTGTTTTTTAAACCCCCTTTACAGGGGAACAGGGCTTGACTTCAGTACTTGTAAACCTACATTTGGGCTTCACTGAGCCCATTGAAAAATACTGTGGACTATCAGGGCAAATGCGGGCTGTTTATCTCTTAGTGCTAAAAATGCAAAAGTCATTTAAATCTATCTCGAACAAATTTGACTCGTCATTTTTCTTGAAGCCCAGTGTGAACCTCTTTGTGTTCCTCCATCCTGGGCTCCTGGGGTCATGCCTCGGTACACGCAAACAGAGCCCCATTCAGTTGCTTTGTCTTCTTTCCTCTTTCACATCTCACCTTACCTGCAACCCCTAATGCAATGCTCGCATGACAGCAAAACTCTTCATCTTCAGAAGGGCAGAGGTCTGGCATCTAACATGGCAGCATCACCAAAGACCATGACAGCAATTTTGATCTGTTTCAGCATTACGTCATCTCTGGACTATATCAAACGTGCAGAGTTGTTTTGGCCAGCTTTGGGAGGAGACTGACAAAGGAGGAGACAAAGTCGTGCGGTTACCTAACAGATGGCCAGAGGCTTCATTAAAGATTCACATCTCTTCTCACGCCGTCACGTGAGGGCTAAGGGTGGATGATATAGCAGGTGATCTCTCTCTCTCTCTCTCTCTCTCTCTCTCTCACTCTCTCGCTCTGAGTGTGCCTGATGCATCTGAAGAGGCTGTGTCAGCTGGTCCGATGCGCAGGTTCGGCCCTCTCCAGGGGTTCGATGTCTCCCCGTTGGACCCCCTCCAGCCGAGGGCCTTTCGCCCAGGGGCCAGTGGCCAGCACCTGGACCCGGGCAGCGTGCTCTCTGAGACGGGGCTGGTCTCGGGTTACTAAGACCCGGCCATAAAACATTCATCTCTTTAGCATTAGCCACTGCTGCTGCAGGAGAGAGAGAGAGAGAGAGAGAGAGAGAGAGAGAGAGAGAGAGAGAGATGGAAGGACAGAGACAAGAGAGGCAGAGTGGGAGAGAAAGTGGTTGAGAAATACAGGTAAAGGAGAGGAGAGTTAAATAAAATAAATGATAGAGAAAGTGATAAAGAAACAAAAGGTGGAGAAGAACAAAATGGAGGGAAAATGGAAGTTAGTTGACACCACCAGACAGGACCCGCACACCAACACACACACACAGAACAGGTAAACGACGGAGTGTGCACAGAGAGTGTTGAGAGAGGGTGCAGGTGCATTAACGAGGTGTGTGTGTGTGTTGAGAGAGGGTGCAGGTGCATTAACGGAATATTAATAATCGTTTGTCCCCTCCTGTCAGGTGTGTTCCCCTCCAGCCTGCCTCTCAGGTGTCTGCTGAACGGAGCTGATGAATTAACCAGGGCCCAGGGCTGGCCAGGCTCAGCTTCCCAGCTCCTCTTACACACACACACACACACGGGAGCATCCACAAAGCTGTGGTGGAGACGGGGGTCCCTTTTGCCTCACAAGTACCCCCCCCCCAACACACACACACACACACACTCACACGTGCTATGTACATATACATACTACTATCATTCTGAAAGCTGTTGTTGAGACTAGGGTCCCTTTCACCTCACAAGTAAATATTTGTTGCCGCTAGGGTGCGTCTAGATTTCTAGGCTAGGTCCTTACTTCTCTGTACGGTTCATACCTTTCTATATGGAAGTCTGACAAGGAAAGTATATTGCCTGTTTGTTTTCAAGGGTGTGTGTGTGTGGGGGGGGGTTGGGGGTGCTGGCTCAGCCTTGATCATGCTTGACAATGGAACACAGCAGTGAATGGACTTTCTAATGGAACTCAGCACTCAGAGTTCATTTGTAATGCCAATATGGCAGGAATCTTCACACAATCCCACCCCTTCCTTCAGTACAAATGATTTAGGCCTGGCTTGGGGATGGGTGGGGCTCCTACTTGGGTTTGGCCTTATGCACCAGGCGTGGGGCGGCAGTGGTGCATAAGGTAGAGGAGTCGTCCAGTGACTGGAAGATTGCTGGTTCAAGCCCAACGCCTCCTGACCTTGTTGAAGTGTCCTTGAGCAAGACACCTAACTCCAGTGCTCCCGATGAGCAGGTTGGCGCCTTGCATGGCATGGATGGGTAAATGTGAGGCATGATATGTAAAGCGCTTTGGGTGCTTGCAGAAGCCGATAAAAGCACTTTATAAATGCAGTCCATTTACCAGTCTTGTCATTCCAGTAATATGCTTCTGTGTCTATGCACTCTGGGGAACACTTTTAACATCAGGAAGTTTCCCTATATTATATTTGTTTGTGGTTTTGGGAGGGTGAGAGACTTTCAGACCACATTTGGCAAACACTCAAAATTATTTGCACGATGAATTAGCTCTCCCGATAGCGAACACATGCATATAGCTGAGCTACCCAATTTCACAAAAGCGATATTCATCATCTGCCAAAACGACCTTCACAGTTTTCTTTTTTTTTTATTTGAAACAGATATGGGCAATATGTCTGAAAGCAATCTATACAAAAAATATTGATGAGCCAAAAATGACATCTTCTTGTGGATTCCTAAGACACAGCCAAGCTGCACACAGTCTCTGTGACGGGATGATGAGTGTTTAAAAAACAGTAACAATTGAGTAAAAGCATCCAGAAACACACTGGGGGAAAACTGGGAACCGCCCGACGGAACGATCGGAAGAACCAGAGGTCCGACTCCTGGTCAGCCAAACAGTCCTTGGTGGGGTCTCGTAAGCCGATTGTTGAGAAACAGAAATGATAATCAATCAATACAGAGCACCATTCTTTTGTTTTTCTTAAAAAGAGTCTTGGCGAGGCCGGTTTTGAAGCGCCCTTATGTGTCCTCCACCCGTCCCTTCTGAAGGATGCCTCGTCATCTTTGACCTCCGTGTGTGGGTATGTGCACGCATGTGTGTGTGTCTGTGTCTGCGCTTGTGTGTGTGTATGCGTCATGGAGAAACACTATGTGTGTATGTGTTTTTATGTGCAAGCTGGAGTTTTTTGCTTGTGTGTGTGTGTGTGTGTGTGTGTGTGTGTGTGTGTGTGTGTGTGTGTGTGTGTGTGTGTGTGTGTGTGTGTGTGTTTCATCAGAGGCAGGGTTTGGCAGAGTTTACTGGGGGGGCAGGGGGATGCCCCGAGGGTCTGTGACCTGACCCTCTTGCAGGTTCTTCACCAGCTGAGCCAGCCAGCGCTTGGTGGTGGTGTCGTCTTTCAGTACCTGGGCAAACGTGGTGTCCTTCAGCTGGTCCGGCAGACACTGGCGCAGGGCCTCCCTGGCTCTGGGCGACGGAGGAAAAGATGACCATTAGAACAGAGAACATACAAACTTATAGGGCCTCATTTAATTCACCATCAGAGTCGGACCAAAAGTGTTGGACCAAATATTCTCACAGCTGGTACTCTTTTTTTTTAAGTAATAGGAGCAATGGGCAGCTTGAGTGACTTGAGTGAGTCCATACTTAAGACTTAAGACTGCAGTGTGATTTTACAAAGCATGCAACGGAGTGAGTCTTCTTATATTTGTATTAATAATAACAGATCAGAGCATAAGAAATAAGACATTTCTGTAACCACTCACTCTGAAAATATAAAGCATAGCAAACACATGACACAGAATATCAAACACTTTTTTTCCTCCATATCTTTTGGCAAAAATGTCCATGTGCTGTCTGGGCATGTAGGCTGAGCGCAGCAGCTGCAGTGCTTACCTGGCGTTGTCAGAGAGGCGAAGGTAACAGCGCACTACATGCTTCAGCAGACGTGCAGAGGGCTCTTTGGAGAGCTGCAGAACCATTTTCCCCTGAAGACAGACAGACAGACAGACAGAGACACACAAATTAGATATCAAGAATGAGAGAGAATGAAACTGACTAAACCAACCTGGACATTTCTTGTACCATTTCTTGTATCATTGAGCAATAGTCTGGAATTCTTATGTTCCCATAATTATCTTACTTTACTTTATCTTTTGATCGCTAGGACTTCTTTATGACCTGACGACATCAAAACTGATGAGCAAGTTGCACTGATAATAAACACTGTTGGCTCTATGAAAGTTAAAGCTGGAGAACGCGGTTTGTGTTTCTAGCCTTTGTTTTCAGTCACGTTACATAGTGCATCTATAGTTGTGCACCTATACTAATGTGTAACCTGCTACATTATCCCCTGCTATCCCTTCAGTCGCACCAGCAGAGAGGGTTAAAGCGGAGCGAGAGGCGCAAACGTTCGAACATTTCCACGTTCTGTTTTCGCAAAGGGGAGGGGGGCGAAAACCCCCTTTAAGCAGACCTAGAAAGTGACGTTACATTCAAATTTAACTGCTTGCCAATCTGACAGAGATCGATATCCCACTATGACGTCTTTACACGCCTCTTTAAGCAGACAGACAAGGGCCGGGTTTCCCAGATTCGTTAAGAAGCTCTTAAGTGCTAAGAACTTCTTAGGAGCGTTCTTAGAACGTTCTCAGAGCGCTCCCAAGAAGTTCTTAGCACTTAGAGCTTCTTAACGAATCTGGGAAACCCAGCCAAGAACTGTTCGAATTTTGCTTCCACAGAGATGCATTATGTTGCTCTATCTAGTCTAGCCTGGGTGTTCCCATACTGCCTTGCGCAGTGATTTCAATCCCGCTGCTAAGCCAGTCTGGAAACTAACGCCCAAATGTTCGCCTGATGTTGGCGAACCAATCACAGAACATCCGAGAAGTTTCCGTTGCCTTCTTGCGTCTACATTCGACGCCAAAGGATTTACACTGATGTCAATGGCAGCCCTTAGCGTTGCATATGAACGAGTTGGGTGAGCTATGCGCATTTGATAGACATCCGTGGCGCCCAATGAACGGATCTGGGCATTTTTTCAAATACGAGAAAATGAACGTCTGGTTGCCAGACTACGTCTCATTTGAGAAGTGGTAGGCGTTAGCCAGGCTATATCTAGTCAGTAATGAGGGATCTTTGGTACCAGGATCATGGCCACGTGAGAGAAGCGCTCGTAGGTCTGGCATATGTAGGCGAGTCCTGTATCATCCAACAGGATCTTCTGCAATATGAAAGTAGCAACCTGCGGGAGAGGAGAGCAAGAGGCAGAGGGCAGTTAATGTCGGCTGCCTTTGTCGGAGGACAGAGTGCAGGTTTTAACACTGGAGAAGGACACTCGAGGAGAGCGAGGGAGGGCATGTTACCGTTTTGGAGAGCTCGCTGCCCGACTCCATGATTCGGAGGCACAAGGGAATGATCTCTGTCGTTAGCAGGAAATTGATCACCTCTTGCTCATCTGTTTTCACCAATGCCCCTGAAATGGAGAAGACGTATTGAGAAAGTTAAATTTCAACTTATGTTGAAAGGTCCGCACATTATCTAATCTTTTATGCCTGCACATTATCTAATCTTTGATTCTGTCATGGTTTCAGTGAAGCAACTTGAGCTGCATACTGGTCAAATATGCTAAACTAATTATTTCAATTAACGTACATTATCCCAGTAATATTCAGGTCAGACTTCTATTACAAATGTTTAGACATTTACAGAACTCCACCTACTGAAGTAGATCAAAATATAATGAATAATAATGAAAATAGAGGCTGCTGTGAAGATGGTGGTCTATAGCAACTGAATCCCTGTCTGCTCAGCACACAGCTCATTCATACCAATGACTCCCAGGCTTGTCAGGCGTAGGTACTCAAAAGGCCGCGTTTTGCTGACTGTGTGCAAGAAGGGGTAGAGGAACAGGGGGATGTGTGCTGCTAGGAAAGCCGACCTTGAGACAAGAGGAGGGAGGGAATGAGTGAGTGACAATCACATTACAAAGAAACTAACACGAGTGTTTTGGTGGTGTGGATTGCTACCGGTCCTACCTGGTCTCCGGGTGAGAGGCGACACACTGGAGAAGTGCTAAAGCGTTGCATACTCTGTTGGACTGGTGAGCGGTCAGAGTTGGTGGGTTAATGGAGGGATAGATGTTGACAATTTCCTACAAGGGATGCGCGAGTAAACAAAGGGTTACACAATGCAAAGCCAGTCATACTCAGATTTAATTTATTGAGCAGGGTCATCAGCTTTAAGGACATCATAAAAGACTGAGATAAAACCCAATGAAGTGATTGCAAACCAGCTATCATGAGTAAACTATGCATCCAGTGCACTTATAGCAGATTCTCTACAATCACGAGACAACACACGCAACACACGTAATGCCTGGATATATCTACCTGCAGGAGGGCTGCAATCGTTCCGCAGGAGTGCCAGAGCATTGGAGCCAGGTCGGGAACAGACTCCCGCTTTTTGCTGAGTTCCAGCAGGGCATTCTCGCGGGTCTCCGGACTGGACAGCTCATTGATCCACTGGTAGATCTTCTCTCTATCCACTTGCGCCAGCGCTGTGGTTACAGCCTGTAGGTTACAAAGTATAAACAGTGAGGGAAAACACGAGAACAAATATACGTTCGATGCAGCGATGGCGGAAAAACAAAATGTTAGTTGCTACAATTAACATTGGGATAGAACTTCCTATCATGTGAAAACACACTGCCGTCTCACTTTAAACCACTACCGACACGCCCGATAACATTAGCCTGAACATTGGCTTAAACTATGGCAGACCATCGAACTAACTAGAACACAGCTAACGTTTGGTAGCCAAGTGTTACGGTTCTATTTACAAATAGCTGCTAGTTGATAACAACGAGTTACAAGTTTAGCATAGCCTTTTAGATACACTTACCATGGTTAACTTACAAAGAAACTCGTTACATCAACCTTTTCGTTATTCGAAACGTTACGATGTGCGTTTCACAGTTTCGCTGACAGGAGACTTCCTGAATGTCTATCGAACCGTTAATTCATTAAAAAGTTACGCAACTTCTCAGGTAACATCAGGTTATGTGCCCAGCTACCAACCTTGGCTAACGTTAGCGAGCTAATGCTAACTGGCTTGCATGCGCATCCTGCCAGCTATCAAGCTAGCTGGTCCATTCATTCCCAGAATTGCACACTGCAAGCTCGGCAAAAATGTCTAAATAACAATGACTACATTGATACAGTGATACAGCCAGCTATATTTTGCATTAATTATCTTGATGCATATATTACTATTACCTTTCCAGCTGTTGGTAATTTAGCAAACTAGCCAACCAAGACAGTTGATAACGTATGTTGGTTAGCTAACAAGCTAAATTAAAGGCCTAGCCTATCATGTCATATCAAGCCCTTTTCAATAGAAATCAGTTTAAAAGTCTTACTGCTCCTGTAGCCAGCATTCTCTGAAGCGCCTGGATATAGTCCCCCTGGGTTTGCTGAGTACCTATTTTAAATAAATATCCGTGTATTGAAATGGAAAATACTCTGTTATGAAAACAGAGAAGCCCCGGTGAGCGCCGAAGCTGTCCTATGACCTTTCAACTTCCATGGTCGTCACGTGTCACGTGACGTTGATTTGAAATCTTCAGCTGCTGTGTCTGACTATTTGCTATTTTAGCTGGTAGGTATAGTGAGAATTTTAAAAATTATTATCTTTTCAAATACTAATTAATTGCCATATGTATTCATATGAGCGTTATTCAAGTTCTGTTGCAATTATTACCTGTTATTTTTTATTACCAGTAGCGGCTATGTAATGCAACAAAAATTACTTTAGGAGACATATATGAGACAATAACACTATGAAACTCTGGCAATATGAGACTAATGGATTTACTAGACTGCCACAAAAAATCTGGGAATATGAAGATTAATATTAAGGAAGAGATGAGTAAATAAAATTGTTTACATATAGGGTGAGTGCCTGAGCCATGCAGGCTGCGAAGATGAGGCTGTAGCGAGGACAAGCTGCGGACAGGACATGACCTGAGCTCGGCCCTGACTGGTCTAGCCTGGCCCCTGGTCCAGGAGCTGTGTCCTCACAAACGCCCTTTTCCACTGCTCAATTAAACATCATCACTCGTGTTACAGCTCACGGCTATGTGTCGTTTCTGCAGTCCCAGACACCTTCTACAGTCTACAGACACCTACTGTGTTTGTTTTACCACGGGTGTGTGTGTGTGTGTGTGTGTGTGTGAACGTGTGTGGTTGTGTGTGTCTGTAGTGTCTGTGTCTGCCCGGTGTCTCAGAGGTGTCAAAATGATCGAAAATGACAAACAAACACAAGCATCACTATCATGTCTCTCTCTCTTTCTCCACACACAAGCACACACACACACACACACACACACACACACACACACACACACACAGATAGAGAGAGAGAGAGAGAGTCCCACACACAGTAATGAAGACAATTTTCTACAATCATCGCTCCTCTATATCTCGCTCTCTCATCCTCATGCGCACACACATGTAACAAACACAAATACAAAGCTTATGTCACCATGTCTCGCTCTCTCATCCTTACACATACAGACACACAGACACACACACACACACACACACACACACAGAGAGAGAACAGAAAAAAAACACTCACAATCATACAGCTCATATATTGGCCAGAGATGTTGAGCTTTGCCGATCTTTAGCTAATGCATATTCTATTATATAAACTCTAAAACTATTAAAGCTGTCTCACTATACTTACATATCATATGCCTTGTACAGTGTTCATAGTAAAGTTCCCATCTTGAGCTGGTATGCTTTGACTGAAGAAATCATTGTCATTGAAATCATTGATATCAACCAAATAAAACCCAATGCTGCCAAATGACAGACATCTCCACAGGGTGGCAGCAATGAGCAACAATTTAGGTGTAATCAATGGATGCAAAGCAACTCCACAGAGACACTTCAGCTCCGTATTAATGGTCTTCTGCTCTCTCCGTGATTTGATGTCAATGGCCAGACTTTCTGCCTCCTCTGGTGACACGTTGTCTTTGACCCGTCCTTTAGATGACCTCAAGCGGGCTTTTGTTTTCGTGTCCACATGGGGCACCTGGATTGGTAAACACCACGGGAAGGAGTGACAGTAGGTGAGCTAAGCAAAGCAGGTATTTCTCTCGCAGAGAACGAGGGGAGGGGAGGGGATGGAGGGGATGGATGGAGCATGTCTGTAGTTTTGAAAACATGAGAACGTGAGTCATGAGTCCCACTGCATTTGTCTGCGCCTCATCAGGGTTCCTTTTACCGGAGGGATGATTATATACAGGCTGCTTGTATTTCACTGTCTGGTCCATCAGCGGTTGTAAATTAAAACAGTGGTCAGCGTGTTGTGACAGAGATGTGTGATAGATGACAGAACTCAGCAGGACATATGATCCGGCACAGAGTGTCCACTCTGTCAGGTCCTCAAACCACCAGGGGTGCATAAGACGGATGGGACAGTCTGGTGTCTTACATTACATCGCAAACAAACCATCTCTGACCACACAGACTAATATGACGTATCATTTTCAGTGTCAGACTGGTCAATCTCCTTCTATTTGCAGGCTTGCTTGGCATACACATCTGGTGCTTTTGTTTTTGTATGTGCTTACTGTAGGTTCACGTGAAGCATTTCATTTGGCATCTGTACACAGAATGGATTTGAAACAAAGCAATTGAGATGTGCTTGAAGTATAGGCCTATAGCTTTAATTCAAGGGTTTGATTCAGAGCACTAACCATTCATTAATAATATAGGAATTTTATACATTGCCACCATATGTTTGAGACTCCAAAGTAATTGGACAAACAAACATAACTATGATTTAAATTATTGTGATTATACGTAATACTTGTAGGAAAATATGCAGTCAATTACTGTCTGGAACAAACAGACATCACTAAACAAATGACTTTTCTGCCATAAGATTCTGAGGCCTTTACTACGGCCTACTTCAGTTGCAGCAGTTACATTATGGTGGCATAGGCTACTCTGTGCTGGTGAAAAAGAAAGACAGGCATAGAAGGTTTTTCAAGACAAAAAGAGCAGTATGACTAGACTGGGTAAACTTAGCCGGATCTGCCGGCGAAGATTGAACTTGGTCTGGTAATAGCCAGGCTAGTATGACAGTATACCTGACAAATGTACATGCCTTGTTTGCTCATAAGTGGGTTTAGTAAAGGAGTATATCATAAAAACTACCATTTAATTCAGAAAAAAAAATGACCATGTGAATGAAAGTCCCCAAGTCTTCAAATCCGGCCCACTGAGTTCACCCCTGAATTACAGTTGCACTTCGTTGTGTGGTACTGTAGGTGGTAGCAATGCCCCCAACATGTGCCTAATCTGCCAGTAAACCAAGAAGAAGAAAAACTACGCTCCATGCCACTTGGTGGCGCTACCACACCCTCACCCACGTAGTAGAAGAAGATCTTCAACGCGTGCGTGCACTGCAGCAAACACGTTGTCTAACATCTGAGCGCTGTGTTTGAAGATAATTACAAACCAAATCAGTATTTTACTCTTACTAAAATGACCAAGGTAAAGAAAGAGAAGGCCGTCGCCGAGGAGGAGACCGGGGTACCTGAAAAATCTTATCAAGAGTTGATTGCTAATGTCAACCCAATTGCTCAACCTCTGGCCTCAAAAAAACTTAGCAAGAAGCTTTACAAGTGCGTCAAAAAAGGTAACTATGATCGGCATGCTTTTTTTTTCTAATAGAAGAATATCTGTAATAATATGCTGTGGTCCAAGAACATTGAAGTTGAAATACACGACAGAAATGGCAGCTATCTTCAACGTTTCTTGTAATGAATGGTTGAGCATGGAAGGCAGCTAGCTAATTTATCAACTTTAGTTAGCGACCCAGTAAAGTCATCTGTTCCTGCTAAAGTTGTGCAACGTTAGCTGCTATGATTTATTTAACGTGAAATGTGTTTCTTTGTTTGCAGCATCAAAACTGAAGCAAATACGGCGGGGAGTGAAAGAAGTCCAGAAGTTTATAAACAAAGGAGAAAAGGGGTAAATAATGTGCATGTTGTGTTGGCAGCATTACGATTGCTTTACGGTTGTTTCAGTATTTTACAATAGATCACTGGCTCCCATACATTTAGTTTCGTATAATGTGTCTCGTAGTAAGCATTTAGTTACTCTAATAACACATCTTTTCCCTCAGGATTGTGGTGTTGGCTGGCGACACCTTGCCTATTGATGTATACTGCCACCTACCAGTCATGTGTGAAGACAGGAGTTTACCATATGCCTACATTCCTTCGAAAGTGGTATGTGGATTATTCCTTTCAGGAAACGACCCTTTTCTTTGGTACCATACCGTTGGTAACGTTCATATTGGTATGGTATGTAGGCTAGAGATTTAACCTCCACATCTGTGTTTCTTAGGATCTTGGCTCCTCTGCAGGATCAAAACGACCAACGTGTGTCATCATGATCAAACCACACGACGACTATAAAGAATCCTATGATGAATGTGTGGAGGAGGTGTCTGCGCTACCCAAACCTTGCTGAGGTCCTCTATGTGTGTCAGGACATGGACTGCTGATATGGGCCTTGATAACACATCTAGGCCCTTCCACTTCACTCTCCCTCTTGTCTTGAGACATGGCTTTACGTGGACATTGTCACAAGTGATTTCTGTTTCTTTTTTTATTTTTATTGTCCTTTTTTAACACCCCAGATTTGTAACACAGGCCTTTGGAGCTCTGTTTTGTTTTACAAGGACTGCTCTTTGTTTAAAACATTTTGATGTCCATGTGAATGTTTTCCCCATGGTAGTGGAACCTCATTTACAGTTGAAAAAGATTTGTTTGAATAATGGTCAAAACTGGATTTTGAAATGTGCCTTTAGTTAATCTTATTGCCCATCGTAAATAAGTGTGAACTGGTAAAGGTAATCTGATAAGTAAGGAAAGGAGTTCATTTAATTATGCATTTTGTCTTTGTAGATTTCAAAATAAATATAAAAAGAAAATTTTACAGTGACATTCATGTCTAACCATCTTTAATGCTGTGGATGATCTTATGAGAAGTATATTTGTGTAGAAACTTAATTGTGGTTTAAGATTAAGCGGCTGGCCTTTGTTCCTAAAACACAAGTCTGGTGCACATAAGATTATATTTCAGACGTACGTTATTGGTCAACAAACATTGCAATAATATTTAATTTGCTGGCATACAGATTTCAGATGACATGGAATGCCTATCAGCTTTGTGAATTGTTCATATTAACTCGAATCAGTCATGATGGTTAATGTTTCATGTGAAGGTGACTGGAGAGCAGTTCTTATAAAGAAGTACAGCTAGAGGTGTTGGGTCTTGATGTGGCTTAAATCTTGCGATATACTTAACACTTTCTGTTTTAAAGTGTCCTGAGTGATACAGTAGTGACCATAACAGAGTTTTTCTTGTGCGTGCACTTAATGCTAATAATTACAATTTTAAGAATTCATATTTTGTGTTTGCTTCAAACATTGGGGATCTTTACTATAATTAGACATCCGAGAGTGATTTCATCAGCAAAAAAAACAAAATATATATATATATATATCAAATTGTACTTTCAAAGCAAGGAAGCCATCATTAAGTAAGCCAATTTATTACCAGGTCTACACCCATCCAGCAATATGGATGTGCAAATAGAAACACCCAACTTCCTACATCCGTGTGAAGGCCTGCCTTGGGTCCCGGAAGCCACCCCTCATGCCAGAGGTTCTACCTCCACCATCCCTCATGTTGCACAGAGGGTTCCTGTTCAGGGGCACGCGGTGAGGACGATCCTGCCTCCCTGTACCGTAGGGCAGATCCCGAGGATCTCGCAGGTGATTGGATGAAACATTGGAGGAGTAAGAGGCTGGGGGTCTTGTAGACACTAGAGGAGAGTGAGAGAAAAAACAGCATGACTGGTTTAGGTTTTTGTCTAAGACCATCAAGATTTGTTGTGAATATTTATTGACAAGTAGAGAATGCGAGAGCATGAGATCGATCTGTCTGTGTTGTGCCACAGCATGTAACACTGCTGACAGTATTCAACGGGTTCGTTGCAGATGTGATCATAAGAACATTACTTTGAGGAGGTAGAGGTGGAGGATTTCCTGGGCCTCCTGAAGTCTGGCCGTTTTGAGGGATGGACTGTTGGTCTTGCTTCACCTGTGAGGTTAGATAAGTTAAAGTTACCCACACACTCAGTCTAAGAGCCAAGTACAAGTGTAGTGTACTAAGTACTACTACAAGTGTATTACAAGCTATGGTGAAAAGTTTGACAGGTGATCTACGTGGATAGAGTTGAACTTGAATGGCGTAGTCTTTGATTATAGAGTGACCAAAAAGATTGTGGCCACAAACCATCGTCTGGTACTCACTGGTTTGTTTAGCTGATTTATTTGTGCTTGCACCTCAGGATTTGGGTCACTGAAATTTGGCACTTCTGAAAACACCATGCAAAAGCTGAGGCAGATAAGAATGAATGCATGTTACCTTGAATCCACTGTTCCATTCCCATTCCATTCCGAAACTACGTTTATAAAATTGTGAAATGCCATGTGCATCTTTGTCCACATCAGTTGGCTTGTATTTCTATGCCTGTCCAAACAATGGCTTGTCTAACATGTCGCTGATGACCATGAATGAAGAAATGTCTGGTATAACAGGATGTTTTCTTACTCTCCGATCCTCTGGAGCTCTCCACCCCTGCCCGTGTATAGTGTGAGGCAGCCCTTCCACAGGGAGGCATAGCTGAGAACATTGGCACCATGCAGTCAGATGACAAATATATATAAATAATAATATATAAAATCACTGTGCACTGTGTATTAACAATATGCCTGTTTCCATAGTCCACTGACTTTGGCTGTAGCCCCACGTGATTCCCAAGCTGGAGATGGAGTTACGCATGGGTCATCCAGACTAGTAAGTGCCTTACTGTTATAAAGATGACTGTCTGTTGTAATGCTTAGCCAATAGCCATAATGAAAAGTGCTGGTTTGTCACACACCCTTTGGTGAGACGGAGGATGTCCCCTGGTTGAATGAAGACTCCTGCCTCGTCCCAAACGGAGATGGTGATGCAGCCGCTCCTGTCTGCAACCTTACAGGAACGAATCTCATGGCCATCCTTGGTCTTGCTCACCCTGTCTAAAATATAGGCTGTTAATTATACAGATGGTGATGACACATGTCAACAGAATTGAAACCTAGGGAAACGCATAACCACATTACAAAACTTTGCAGGCGGGTCAGGGGACAGTAATTGGGCAATTAAAAAAACAAAACAAACAAAAACAAAAAAACATGATATACATATATTCTCAAAGCGGCCGATAGGAGGTAGTATACATCTAAGTTTTAGTGTCATGCCTGATAGAATACTTACTGATTTCCAAAACTATAAACACAACGTTTATATTTTTTAAACCGGGTCGAATGTCTTTAATCAGAAATTCATTCGTGAAGGTCGACATGAGTAGGCTCTTTTGGAGCATTAGATATGAAATAAGCCGAATGTTTGAAATATAATCTGCTGTTTCTCGAATAGCCTATCAGCTGATAAATCCCAAAGAAATTACCTACGCGTCTGCTGCCTTTTATAGTCTAATCAGGCTCACCTTGTGAAGACCACCTTCAGGTGCAAGAACACATCAATTAAAATGACACTGGCATACTAGGAAATCTTCGAATTAACCATATTGTAAACAGGATAGGTTATAGGCCTAATGCGTGTTAGTGCTAACTGCTAAACCCTTAAATTAACACAATGACCTATATTGGGGAATGTCGTTTATTAAGCGTAGCCTAACCCTAAATAACCACCGATCTTGGGCCGATGTGCGTTTGGACTCCGTAGCCTTCGCATCCGGTTCGTTTGGCGGATATGAAATCCGTCCCAATGTTTGGCTGTGTAACTTCAAAAAGCATTGTTGAGCAAACTCTGTAGTGTAGTGTGTTGTTTACATATTTTAACATTGCTTTGCTTAACAAAGGTCGGTGTTATCGTAGGCCTATCTTACGCCTGCATGCTTAGCCACAAAGCCAAAATAAACACAAGAGCGCACGATCCCATTACAGGCTTTTGGAGCAGACCCGTTATTTCGCAATTCGAGCTGTTTTCAGGGATCCCATCCGTTGCAAGGATGACAGCATGGCACCAGAGTAAAAAAAATGGCAATTGGATTGCTATGACTGTCATGTGCTTTCTCAGATCCGCGTTGTTCCGCAAAGAGTCACCAAATGAAGTAGTCTTTGTCAATTATAGGCTGGCTGCGTAGGACACTCCTATCCAACGCATTCAGTGACGGTCCCTTCAATACAGGATGTACGGCTCCACTTGGCCAGTCCAGCGGTCACCTGATCATCCATGCAGGGTAGGGTATTTTTTCTTTCCAAAATATGGATGATAATAATAATGATAATTGTTACAAATAACTGCTATTGCCTTGCCTTACAATTAGTTGACCACAACAGTTAGGCCTAGACCAGACAGACAGACAGGCTTGGAAGTGGTGGGCATGATCTCATACTGAAACCTCAATTCTTGATATATGGCTAATTAAAATAAATGCATATTTTTGAACCTATAGGTCTGTTGGAAACGGGTCGTTATCAATAAGATGGGTGTTGAGCAGTTTGGTATTTTGATTCCCAGTTGAGATGACTCAGCATGTGGAGTGTTATGTGGCTGCACTTTTTGTTATGAAAACCTAAAGCCTGTGAAGTGGATTTAAACTTAGATTATTCATTGATGACATTATTGTTCATTTAAAGCACTTCAAAATCTGATTATCATTAACTTCACAATGTGTCTCCCATCTGCACTGATATTTGAGATGATGAGAAAGCAATAGTGACTCAATGCCCTTCACAGAGATGAGGCTAAGCTGATGCGTTTGGGCAGGAAGATTCAAGTATCAAACAGTTTGAGTTGGCTATAAATTGCCCATGGTTCCTGGATAAAACTGATCAGCTGCTTAAGAGATTGGTGTTTGTGTAGTGAGGGTGATGGCGGGTATTTAGCTTATTTTATTGAGATAATGTTAATTGTATTGTTCAGTTTGTCAATCATACAATAGTTGCACTGCAGTTTGACTGTAAGGGGAATGGGATAGGGACAGGCCTTTAAGGAAATGTGCAATATATCTGTTAAAACCATGTGCAACCTACCTTGTTAAGGAAATGTGCAATCTATTTTAGGTGCGCAAGATGCATTTTGTATGCCTACAGTTAAGGTGATGACTAGGGTGTATTTTTGCCTAGTCTTGCCAACTTGCCAGACAGTTTTACTGACTGTGTTGTTTGTGCAGTTTAATATTTGGATTTTTTTAATTATTATTGTGTCATGATCATCCAATCAGAATATAACAAAATATGTTATTGCCCAACATTTCTCAAAAAGTTGCTCTCCATATAGGCTGTCTTTAAGCCTAGGCTACTACCTGTTTTCTTCTTTTGAAACGGGGAAGCATTTGTGGATATGTTGGGGCGTTTAGGTCCTTTTGTGTCTGTTTATTATTAGGTAAATGTCTTTAATTTCTGATCAGGCTATTTGTATATATATATAAACCGCTCACAAAAAGGAAACTTGACTTTGGCCCATTATATCTCCCCTTTAGTAATACCAACCAGTAAAGTGTTTCATATCATTTTTATCGTTGATTTGTCACCTTTACAATGAGGTATAGCTTGTAAGCATAGGGCAACCAAGGAATGAGCAATACAGCCAAATGTCTGAGTAGTGCCAACCGATAATGTGTCCAAAATGGCCAGTAATATGTTTTGCTGCCAGACATCTCGTTTTGGGCTTCAAGTGCTTCAGGTTAGTTTAGATACCGGGTTGAGATTCTGGAGCCAGTGGCAATTCCATATCTCCAGAATATGGGACCAAATGCCATCCTCCAGGATGACAACGCTCGCCCCCATAGAGCTGGGATCATCAGAGAGTACCTCCAGAATTTGGGAGTGGAGAGGATAGAATGGCCTGCCGTGACGTGAGTCCAGACCTCAACCCAATTGAACACTTGTGGGATCAGCTTGGGCATGCTGTACGTGCCAGAGTCACCAACAGAACCAGGTTGGCTGACTTAACAGATCCTTATCGAGGAATGGAATGCCATCCCACAGCAGAATGTAGCCAGGTTGGTGACCAGCATGAGAAGAAGGTGCCAAGCTGTTGTGGCTGCATATGGATCCTGCACGCTACTGAGGACCCTGACACTGAGTATAAAATGAGCGAATGTATGCCTAACATGTTTTATTTTCCTCATTTCTGTGGGAGAGTGCAATCGTCAATGCTTGAAGTAACAAAGGTGAATTCCAACAGCATAACAAGCCATTTTGGCACATTTTTCGTTGGCACTACTTACACGTTTGCTTGTGTTGCTCATTCCAAGGGAGCCCAATGCTTACAAGTTGTACCTCATTGTAAAGGTGACTAATAAACGATGAAAATGACATAAAACACTTTAGTGATTGGTATTATTAAAGTGGAGATATAATGGGCCAAAGTCAAGTTTACTTACTTTTTGTGAGCAGTTTATATATGTGAATGCAGATATGAATTAATGTTGCTGTTAGTTTTCTAGAATTCTTTAGATGACATGGCTGCCAAATTAACACATGTTACAACTTACTTCCACTTTCATGAAATTATTTCGTGTTGTTTTACAGTGGCATTGCCAAATTCATAATTCTAAAATCTCTGTCAGAAGTGGGATTCGAACCCACGCCTCCATTCGGAGACCAGAATACCCTAGCACAGGGAAGGCATTGTCCTTGAGTCTGGCGCCTTAGACCGCTCGGCCATCCTGACATGGCAAAGGGGGCGCTCTTTCTCCGTTTGTATTCACAAAGCACGATCATTCACAGCGTATTCAGCTTTTGTAAACATGGAAGACGGAGAAGTTGGTGTGAATTAGTCTGATAGTTGTTAACGCGATGGGTTCTCAATCTGAGAGGCATGCGATGCCGGACTTTTCTGAGGCATCTAAGCTAAAACCTTTGTCAGAAGTGGGATTTGAACCCACGCCTCCATTCGGAGACCAGAATGCCCATATAGGTAAGGTTTTATACCTTGAGTCTGGCGCCTTAGACCGCTCGGCCATCCTGACATATGTATCGGAAGGTATCAACAAGTAATTGAATTTCAAGACTTTAATTGCGGGTGCTTATTTAGTGCAAGAGTTTTCTTATCTTGAATAGAGCATGCTGGTTTTGTCGTTTTCAGAGAATCCGTGCTCTAGGGCCACTTCAAGACATCATGTCATTCCCATTCCCATAAAAATAAATCAAATCCGTGTTAAAACACAAACAGGATTAGGCATTTAACCTACCATAACCCGTAGCTCAACTGGGATCATTAAAACGTTTTTCATGAACGCCCTGATCAGTTCAGCTTAAATTTCAACTAGCCTATGTCGTGTCTAGTTGACAGGTGCAATAAGCCAAGGGCTATTTGCAGTCAATTAAATATGACTATTCAATCTATTAAAACCTTATTTTGCCTACTCGTGTGCATTTTGCACACGGTCATATAAGCCTGACAGTAAATCATTAGCCTACAGTTGCAGTTGAGAAACACGGTCCTAGTGCAGAGTTTGAGGCGAGTTCATTGATAACATGTCCAGCAAACCATGCACACGCTTCCGTGCGCAATTAATGCTACCATATAGTGCAAACGGCTACATAGTCCGTTTTAATGGAATATAGGCCTACATTTACAGTTTACAATGGAGACTTTTCCTAAGGAATGAGTTCCGCATTGCTTAGCGAAAGTAGCCTACTTTGGCATGTCTCACATCTAAAGCGAAGCGTCAATGAACACGCCCCGCACGGCACTAGCCTATGGTCAGGTCTGTTATAATTTGACCAGTCTGAATCGGACTGAGTGTCCAAGGAACATTAGAGTAGCACACAGTCCGATGCTGGTTAAGGTGTCATGGATTTGTAAACCTTGTCGACAGTAACTATTCAGTTCTTTCGGACAGATGTTTTAGAAAACAGGTTGATACTATGGATTGTAACTGAGATAATTATCAGTTAGTTCGTTAAAATGAAAAAGTTTACACCCAGCGTAAAGTCATTGAGCAGTTTGACTAGGCATGGTTCAAGCAGTGCCGTGGAGCAGGTTTGCATGGTAGATTGCCCTCAGATTAAACCGATCAATCTTATACCTGTTTTTGGAGAACATATTGTGGGACCTGATGTTGCACGGCAAAAAGATGGACAAGAAGTGGTCAAGGTCAGTCAGTGGTCTTTATTTGATCAAATATGCTATGCGGTAACAAACATGATGAATTGAGAAACTTAGTAGGACAATTATTGTAGCCTATATTATTGTTGCAAATGTATTTAACATAACGTTAGCTGCTCTTGTGACATCTCTATCCTCAAACAGGTTGCCTGTACTTTGATCTCAAGCACTCCACAATAATAAGCGTCCAAAGTTTATTGATTGCTATGTGGACTTTTCTTTTACATTTTAGTGATCCCGCAACAGCTTTCCTTTACTTTGGGCTAAATTTCATCCTGATTTTTTAATTATGATGGTTGCTTTTTACAAGTGAGAAATCAACTTTTATCCCCTGTCAGTCTTTCTTTCATTTTGAAACCCAACAAAGCATTTGTTAATGGGAGATAGTTACTGTTATGTTATAGACTTAAGAGAATAATTATTCATGAGAGGGCTATTTTAAAAGATAGAGCCAGAAAGCAGAACACTCCATGAATATTTGTTCTACTGTTGTTTTGTTTGTGTTAACCAACCTACGACAACTCATTTTCGATTTTCAAAACTAGTGTTCTATAGGCCTACAGCACTTTTGCTTTGGTTCATCACAACCAAGTTGTCTCATTACTAAACAAACAAACCACTACAAAATGAAATAGTTGCACATTCAGGAGATTGTCCCGCACACCTCCAATATGGTCAGTCTATGGTCGGTTATTCAGTTCTGTTCCATGGGACTCCACCTACATGCACAGAATCGGTGGTCATGTGATAATTGGAACAATCCCAGAGGGTCTTTGATGTTGAGCCACAAATGTGAAGTCAGACCATAGGCCTGTCAGATTAACGGCTGCGAAGCCAAGCCTGTCAACTTACATTTCATTTACACATTATAGGATTTTTTTTCTTATTATGTTGCTGCTTGTTCATTTTTTCATATGTTTTTGTCCTGTCGACCTTAACAGGAGAATGGATGTGTCAGTGATGTGCGGCCCCCTCCGAAACTGGGCTTTGATAACCTGGGCTTTGTCCCAGGGAGCCCGTGTGAGTTGTGCCCCCAGGCCAGAGACTTGTGCTGTGGGGCCGCAGACACTGCTCTGGGGAGAGACCCAGAAATCCAGACACCCCTGGCTCAATCCGCCCTAGCGAGGATCAGGGTGGAGGGTATGACGTGCCAGTCGTGCGTGCGGTCCATCGAGGGACGTGTAGGCCAAGTGCCGGGCGTCGTGGCCGTCCAGGTATCCCTAAGTGACAAGGAAGCCACGGTGACCTTTAACCCTGGACTGGTAGTGCCAGAGGAGCTGAGGACGCACATCGAGGACATGGGGTTTGACGCTGCCCTCACTAACGGCTCCGTTCTGCCCTCCTCCCATGGAGGGAAGGTGGAGGAGACAGCGGCAGGGGACGTGGCAGTGACCCTGGGCGTTGATGGGATGCATTGTGGGTCGTGCGTGAACAACATCCAGGAGCATGTATCTGGACTCATGGGGGTCTCCTCCGTCAGCGTCTCCCTGGAAACCAGAAGCATGGCCCTCATGTACGACCCTTCACTGGTCGCCTTGGAGACAGTGAGAGGGCTTGTGGAAGGACTCCCGCCTGGTAATTTTCGCGTGACCTTGCCGGCGGAACATGAAGGAGCGACTGGGAGAACAGCTCTCACAGAGACGACCCCCAGCTCCCAGCAGCTGAACTTTGCACCCACGCCACCAACTGTAGACAGCGTGCCTCTCCAGGCTGTCACCATTGGAATCTCAGGGATGACCTGCAACTCATGTGTGCAGTCCATTGAAGGGATGATATCCCAGAGACCCGGAGTTGTGTCCATCAGGGTCTCGTTAAAGGAGGAAAAGGGAACGGTGACCTTTAACCCCACTCTGACCAGTGCAGAAGAGCTAAGGGCCAACATTGAGGATATGGGGTTTGAGGCCACGCTTGAGGAAGGTATTGCTAGCACGTAGCATTATTGAATGTTCACTCGCTCCCTATTCATGAGTTTCATCAGGTCCCTTTCCACAGGTATATTGATCAAGCACCATGCAGTTTGCATTCATAATCTAGGTGCTTGATTTTTTTCACCTGTGGAAAGGGACCTGATGGAACCCATGAATTGCTGAGGTGCAGTGCAAGGAATACAATTGAAAACACAAGTGGAAATTAGTGGCTTTTTACGTCCTTTACATGTCATACATGTTAGTAATAAGAGACTTCTTCGTTTTTATTGCTCCATTCTGTGAGATTTCATTTTCATGTGTTTCATGATTAAGTGTCACACACACACAGACAAGGAGCTATCTCAAAAGCTTTTGATAAATTAATATCCAGCTAATCAAACTCCTCTCCACGGAATCGAATGAGTGTTTGAACACAATTCTCCATGGTAACAAGACAAGTGGAGGCTCCTGAGTGTCACATAGCACTCCAGCACCGTGGAGTAAGCTCCGCTAGCACTTACTGGGCCAGGAATGGCTGCTAGCCATAAAGCGGATTACAGGAGGCCTTTGTTACACAGGATTGTGTCTTAATGTAGTCCTTTTTTGATGCAGCGGAGGTAGTTAAGGTCACTCAAACTCAAATGACACCCAGGAAGGGTGAAAGGAGTTTTGTAGGTTTATTGTGTCTTTGAATAATATAAGTGTTTTTTTGGACATGATCCCAGCTTATGTTCTGCCTGTATTGCCAACTGCATATGTATTGATAAACTTTACATTTTGAAAATGCTTCCATTTTGTGATATTTGTGTCTTTTTCTATGAAGTGCCCAGCTCCACAGACAAAAGGACAACCACTGAATCCAACTCCAAAAGCTCTCCTCACCGTAGTACCCAGCCATCTAATGACTTAGCAGCTAAAGTGGCCAGCAACCAGCAGTCGTGTGAAGGGACCACCCAGAAGTGCTTTATCCGTGTGACTGGCATGACTTGTGCCTCCTGTGTAGCTAACATTGAGCGCAGCCTCCTCAAACACAAAGGTGCGTAAAAAGGACATTATTTTGTCAAAGGAGTTTAATGTGTACTGGAAAACATGGGGAGTATTGATTTAGATTTTTCAGACGATCCCGATGAAGGTGTAAGCCAAAACGTTGGCCGTAATAAAATTGTGCATCAGAAGTCTTTAGTGTGCTACTTTTTTGTTAGACAAAAATAAATAATATCACACAATCATTGTGTGTGTGTTTAGGTGTGGTGTCTGTTTTGGTATCGCTGATGGCGGGAAAGGCGGAGGTCCGGTATGACCCACTGGTTCTGGACGCTGGTCAAGTCAGTCGGCTCATATCTGGCCTCGGCTTTGGTGCTACACTCATGGAGAGCAGTGCAGTCGCCGATGGAAAAGTGGATCTCTCTGTGAGTGTGTGTGTGTGTGTGTGTGTGTTTCACTGTGTGTGTATGCATGCACATGCGTGTGTGTATTTTTTTCTCTTTTGTTTCAGGTTTGTGCTTGTGTTGATAAATGTATGATTTTCTTTTTGTTTATTTTCAGGTGACTGGCATGACTTGTGCGTCATGTATCCATAACATTGAAAACAAGCTGCTCAGGACTAGGGGTGTTTTTGAGGTCTCTGTGTCTCTGGCAACCAAAAAGGCTCATGTGAACTTTGACCCAGAAATACTTGGTGCCAGGGACATCATCAGAAGCATTGAGGTACGGTAGCTTAATTAACCACCCAAGATCAGATATTAGGACATAAGTGGCAGTGTTGCCATAGAACGCTTATTATAAGCGACTTGGGTTTGTTTTTTTGTGAAGTTGCAGGTTGCGGTTTTGGGGGTGTGTATTTTATGTGGCCGCTTCTTTTGGGCCTCAGAAATGTAACGTCAGGGGCTCGGGGAGGGGATGCTACTTGGGTCGCTTCTTTAGGGCTTATTTAAGAGACCTGTTGCTTATTTTTGCTCACGTGACCTGGCAACACTGATAACTGTCCTGTAACTGACCTCTCTAATGCTCTCTGAGACAGGCTTTGGGCTTTGGAGCGTCTCTGATCAAAAGTGACGGTTTTGGAAAAAATGAAGCCTTGGACCACCGGGAGGAGATTCAACAGCAAGTATCACTGCTTGTTTCCTTACATGCTCAGCACTGGCAACTATTCTGTTTTGCAGTTTTGTCATTATCTTTTACTGGTAGTTTATAGTGTTGGCTACAGTATGTTTATATGTTAGTTGTGTGCCGTTTGAAATGTTATAATTATCATTCACACCATTTTTGTGTGAAGCAAGTGAGAAAGTTTGCATGTGCTTGTGTGCTTTTGAGTATGTGACTGCTTTTGTGATGTGTCTTAATAGTCTGCAGTTTATAGATGCAGCTTTGAAACTTAAGCATTGTTATTCCCATTGTTTGCATGGGTGCCATCTGTGTTTATGTGCTTTTGGGCCTGTCACTGCTTGTGATCAATGTTTCACTTACCACTAAAGAGCCGTTCACACCAGCAATGATAACTATAAAGAAAACTGTAGCTAAAAGGACACTGCCATTGTTATCATTATAGTTTATGCCTTTCTTGACCAGCGCTCACTTGGAGAGAGAGACATATGTCTCAATGTGATCACCCTGGTTAAACAAAGGATACACAAAATAAATAAGATAAAGTTTGTGGATGTCGTCATTCATATTCGGCAGAGCGATAGTTTTTTGTGGTTATTGTTATAGTCATGGTTCTTCTTGGTGTGAATGGATCTTTATTCTCCTGGTTGTGTGCGCAGATGGAAGCAGTCCTTCCTGTTCAGCCTGGTGTTCGGCGTCCCAGTGATGGGCCTGATGATCTACATGATGGTGATGGACAGTCAAAACCAGGAGCATGGCGGCTCCATGCCCCATGGGCAGAACGTGCTCCCCGGGCTCTCCATCCTCAACCTCGCCTTCTTCCTTCTCTGCACACCTGTGCAGGTAACACCTGAACGAGGAGTGTTGTTTCTGTTTGGAGTTTGCAGTCTGGTTTGACTGATCTGTCAAGGGCCTGTAGCATTCATCTAGCATGGAAAGCTAAGCTAAACAGCTACATTTGCTTTATTAAAGCAGATCATTTGGAATGAAATGAATTCCACAACACTGACTTAGCATTCTAATTAAAACTATTTAAGCCCTTTTACTTTTGCCTTCTGTCCTTTAGATCTTTGGGGGCCGGTACTTCTACATTCAGGCATACCGGTCACTGAAGCACAAAGTGGCCAACATGGACGTCCTGATCGTACTGGCCACCACCATCGCATACATCTACTCTTGCGTTGTCCTGTTAGTGGCCATGGCAGAGAAGGGGGAGACCAGCCCCGTCACCTTCTTTGACACTCCCCCCATGCTGTTCGTCTTCATCGCTCTCGGGCGGTGGCTGGAACACGTTGCTAAGGTAACAACTCGGTCAATGACGTGGCATTTGACTGTTTTTGTAATTCCATCACAGTCCTGTTTTTACAGATCTGAGGATCAGAGATGTATAAGAAAGATAATAATAATTATAATCATGAAAATAATAATAATAATAATGATACATTTTATTTTTATTGCACTTTATATTAAAGCAATCTCAAATACAAAGGAATAAGTGGGAGCACCAGCAAGGAAGGGGACTGACAACCAATCTGTGTAGACAATCAGGCACGTAGATTAGGCTAGAGGCGTTTACTACCTCTTTCGCAATTCTTGCCGTTATAGTGGCCTTGATTATTATGGTGGACTTTCAAGTAGCATCTTAGAAAGGAAAATGATTATCACATAGATTGCTGTTTCTCAAAGTCACTGAATACTGTCGGTACAAAAAAAACAACAACAAAAAAAAGCGCTACCTAGCTCTAGTTGCTGCAGCCCACAGCTAGAGCTGCCAGGTTGCGTTTAAAGATGCCCTCAAAGTGTAACACTCTAGCTGCCTGGCTGCTCGAGCTGTTAGCTACTGTAACTCAAGCTAGGTGGCACCGATTCGATTTTTTCCCCTCTGTTCTTGGTGACCTCAAGAGAAACAGAGCTCTGTGTGAAAAATGGCCAGAGTGCTCCTTTAAGACCCAAGTCTGATGTGAGAAGCTAGGTGTACAGCTCAGACAGCTCGCAGTCTTTCCTAAAAGTAAACAGGGAGACCGATGGAGAGACAGAGAGCAGTAACCTGAGCTGCGCTGAACAAGCTTCTGCATCAGCAGAGTGATGACAGACACCTGAGCTCAGGAGCATTTCGCTACATCTATCCCCAAAAGCATACAAGAGAAACAGCGCCACCTTGTGTATGTCCAGCCTGTGACCTCAGATGTGTGTGTGTGTGTGTGTGTGTGTGTGTGTGTGTGTGTGTGAGTGTGAATAGGTAGGGCTGTGCAGGTGCCTTATCATGTGATGGCCGGCATGTAAAAACAGCATTATAAGGATACTTGACTATCACAAATCCCGTGACCTGCTTGTGACTCACTGTCCAGGTGCCATCTAAATTTAGCTGAGTAATGCTTTTAAAAACAATCTACGATAGATAACCATATCTCTGCCTGGGATGGCTGAAATCTCACGCATGATCTTACACCAACAAGCACCTTAAGTGTGCGCTTACTGGTGATTTCAGAATGATTAACCAGTGCGCTGTGTCCTTCTAAATGCAAAACAGTTGTTCTGGTTGTGATTCCATTAGAAATCACCGAAGATCAAAATTTAATGTAAAACATTTAGTTCCATGATGATCTCCATAAAGCATATCTCATGCTCTGATGAAGACACTAGCTGTCACAATGCGTAAGCTCTACTAAATTAAAGGCTTTTTGATTCTAAAAAACAGTGTGACTTTGGGATTTTTTGGTGAGACATAGTCTACACCCCTCAAGCTCCACAAGTCAAACCAACCTCTCTACGAAGTCATATATCCCCTTGAGACCAAAGAGCACCTGCTTTCGAGACACACACCAGTGACGAAGCACTTCAGACCACCGACCTTCTTAGGTATTTGAGGATATAAACATATGATGTGTTGTGCTGTCCCTGTCGCTGTTAGAGCAAAACATCTGAGGCGCTGGCCAAGCTCATGTCCCTGCAAGCGACTGATGCCACCATAGTGACCCTGGGTCCCGACCACTCCATTATCAGGTATGCTGCTCACTGGTCCTTTAATATACTGTGATAATATTATGAATGCAAATGATAATATTTTGCAGTTTACTTTTGTCATCGGTGTAACTGAAGACATGAGAATGAGACTGGAGAATGAGACTAAAGAACATTGTGAAATTGATGTATGATGTGGATTAGCAGTTGTCTGTTTGACACATATTGTGTGTGTGTGTGTGTGTGTGTGTGTGTGTGTGTGTGTGTGTGTGTGTGTGTGTGTGTGTGTGTGTGTGTGTGTGTGTGTGTGTGTGTGTGTGTGTGTGTGTGTGTGTGTGTGTGTGTGTGTGTGTGTGTGTGTGTGTGTGTGTGTGTGTGTGTGTGTGTGTGTGTGCTGCAGGGAAGAGCAGGTCTCTGTGGATCTGGTCCAGAGGGGAGACGTGGTGAAGGTGGCTCCCGGAGGAAAGTTCCCCGTGGATGGGAAGGTGATCGAGGGCAGCTCCATGGCCGACGAATCTCTCATTACAGGTAAAACCTTACGCTTGCACACTTGCTTGCTTGGTCTCGTGGCTGGTCATGGCCTCGTCCACATCAGTGGTGATGTGTAGACCGTTACGCCTCATCCACTCTCTGTTACCAATCAGCACAGAGTACGTTCCTGAATGACACACACACACAAATACACACACACACACACACACACACACACACGACAGTTTTATATATTTTTATGTAACAATTCTGAATACAGAAACATCAACACAGTCTTTACATTGAGTCTATCAACCAACGTGTGAAGTTTTAAAAAGCAGTGAGTTTACTGTTAGCATAATGCTGCACATTTTGCTTGACTGCTCAAACTTCACACTTCACACCATGGAGTTCTTTACCTCCGTTAATTCCATGTCCTCCTTTAATTCCGTATATTTCGGGCCGCATCCCTTACATGTTCTCTGACTGATTCCCGTCCCTGATCGAGGCGGTTGTCTGTGTGCGTGTGCGTGTGCGTGTGCGTGTGCGTGTGCGTGTGCGTCTGCGTCTGCGTCTGCGTCTGTGTCTGCGTCTGCGTCTGCGGTGTGTGTGTGGTGTGTGTGTGTGTGTGTGTGTGTGTGTCTCCTCAGGTGAGCCCATGCCCGTGTGTAAGAAGCCGGGCAGCTGTGTGATTGCGGGCTCCATAAACGCCCACGGGGCGCTGCTGGTGGAGGCCACTCACGTCGGGGCGGACACCACTCTCAGCCAGATAGTCAAACTGGTCGAGGAGGCCCAGACGTCTAAGGTGAGGCACGCGCGTGCACACACACACGCACGCACGCACGCACGCACGCACGCACGCACACACACACACACACACACACACACACACACACACACTCCTGTGTGGTGGCACACCCACATACAGGTAAACAAACACACAAAAATGTACAAACACACAGACACGGAGACACTTAAAGAACGCCATCAACGCCAAACAGGTGTGCATAAATGACAATAAATGACCACACACACACACACACACACACACACACACACACATGCACACACATCTGTGTACACAACAAGTACACAGACACAGAGATACTCATACGCCACATTACCATGAACACTGACATCAACATTCAAGTATTAACACTTTCCTCTGTCTCTTCCAGGCGCCCATCCAACAGTTTGCTGATAGACTGAGTGGCTACTTCGTCCCGTTCATCGTGCTCGTCTCCGTGGTCACCCTGGTGGTCTGGCTCATCATAGGCTTTCTGGACTTTGACATTGTAGCGGCATATTTCCCAGTGAGTTGTGTTTCGTATTGATTGAACTCTGTGTGGTTGTTTAGGTACACCCATTGGCTGCACATACAGTATACACTATACTGTTCAAAAGTTTGGAATCACTTAGAAATGTCCTTGTTTTCATCGTTAATGTTGTAAGTGACTGTTTTAGAAAGAAATGGTGGACCTTTAAGGCAATATCTACTGAAACGTTTATTCATCTAGCTTACACCTTAGGCCCAAGGATGCTAGGAACGTTAAAACCTACCTCTCCCTAATCCACACAATGAAACCTCTCCCTACTCTAAACACACACAAACACTCTCACACTCACCATGAACCCAAGGTTTGGTTCACAAATTTAATTTCATTTGGTTTCCAAAGTCTCTTGGCAGCATGGTTCGTTCTAAATTTTATAAATGTATTTTACACTACCATAAGTATACAGAAGCCCATTATCAGCAACCATTCATCCAATGTTCCAAAGGCCCATTCTGTTTACTAATCTGATATCATTTTAAAAGGCTAACTGGGAAAGCATTGGAGAGCCCTTTTGCAATTACGTAAGCACATAATGTAAAATTGTGCTTTAGTGATGCATTGCAGCATGCTTAGTTTTACTTTTCAGGTTAACTAAATGTTCTGTTTGAATGAGTCCTACTATGTGTTGATGCAGAAATACCATTGTAAGTGATGCAGGCCTATCCGTGTGTAGTGTGTTATAGAGTGTGAAGTGTCTGAGTGGTGTTGTTGCTGTGCCACCAGGGCTACGATAAGAACATTCCTCGCACAGATGTGATCGTGCGCTTCGCCTTCCAGACCTCCATCACGGTCCTGTCAATTGCTTGCCCCTGCTCCCTGGGCCTGGCAACCCCGACTGCTGTGATGGTGGGCACAGGAGTGGGCGCCCAGAACGGCATCCTCATCAAGGGCGGCGAGCCTCTGGAGATGGCACACAAGGCAATGGCTCCTTATCTGTCTCCTGACTCCCAGTTCTGTTTTGCCATTGATACTGTATGTTAATGTTCTGGCATTTGGATGCACTGTAGTGTCTTGTACAAAGTGTGCAAAAACAAATACAAACCTATGGATTCTATTTCTTTGGATGGTGTGATTGGACATGGTTGTGAAGTTGGTCCTTTGAGTAGCACTACAAAACTACGTTAAATTATAGCATAGCGAAAAAGTTGTTACATAGATTACATGAGTTTGAACAACTGACAACTTTATTTACCGTCTTCAACAAAAATTGATTTGTGGGTTTCTTGGGCCCTCTAGTGGTCAATCACCAAATTTCACTTGCAGGATAACCGTAACAATAATGAAATAAAGTCTATTATGATTCCTTTGTGTTCTGTTCAAAGTAGAACATATTCTGATGATATAACATGGCTTTGTTTAGTGGGGTCATGTCTCTTTTTTATGTCTGGAGAATTATAAACTCTTTGACGGCCGGGTCCCTTCTTCTCCAGATCAAGACGGTGATGTTTGATAA
>NC_085016.1:7044026-7124026 GCF_963854185.1 Sardina pilchardus
GTGTGTGTGTGTGTGTGTGTGTGTGTGTGTGTGTGTGTGTGTGTGTGTGTGTGTGTCAGAAAGAGAGAGAATTGGGTGAGAAAGTGAGTAGGCTCACCGTGGGTGGGTTACACGGTTTTAGGTTGGATGTGGATGAAGTTATGATTATATTTAGCTGACAGGTGTGTGTGTGTGTGTGTGTGTGTGTGTGTGTGTGTGTGTGTTCTGGTTTTTCAGGAGTATTCATGCCAGCTGGTCTGGTGCTGCAGCCTTGGATGGGCTCCGCAGCAATGGCAGCCTCCTCTGTATCAGTGGTGGTCTCCTCATTACTGCTCAGACTGTGAGTTGTACACACACACACACACACACATTACACTTTACACACACATTACACTTTCTTTTTTTTATTGCTGGTCACTAGAATTTAATCTTGCACTGTTGCACTGTTGGACTTATTTGCACTACCAACTTGACACACACCTCATACTGGATCACAGTACCAATCCTCAATACATTCATGCACATCTTTATCTATAGTATTTTTTACTGCTCCTTTAGTCATGTTGATTTGCTTTGTATTTTCCTGTTTACATTGTAATGTATGTTGTGTGTGGTGTCTTAAGCTGCTGGGACCTTGAATTTCCCTTGGGGATCAATAAAGTATCTATCTATCTATCTATCTATATCAGTCTAGGACATAAGTATTTGAAAGCATCCAGTGACACCTGTGAAAAGCCACACAAATTACAACAAAGCTAATAGACCGCCGACTGCTTCCATCTGTCTGTCTAATTCACAAACGTCAGCACCATTTCAGAAACAATCACAGGCTCAGTCTAACCCAAGAGACTGTGTGATTGCCTTCATGAAACTTTTATTGTTATTCTTTCTTTCTTTCTCTCTCTCTCTCTCTCCCTCTCTCTCTGTCTCTCTCTCTCTCTTTCTCTCTCTCTCTCTCTCCATGCCTGGGGGAAAGGACTGCTCATTATCGCCATTATTAACTTTCAGAAAAAACTTTCATTTGGAAAGCAGATGTTGCATGCATTGTATTCAGTCTATATTTTTCTCTCTCTGTCTCTTCAGTGTGTGTGTGTGTGTGTGTGAGAGAGAGAGCAAGAGAGTGAGAGAGCGAGAGAGAGAGAGAGAGAGAGAGAGAGAGAGAGAGAGAGAGAGAGAGAGAGAGAGAGAGAGAGAGAGAGAGAGAGAGAGAGAGAGAGAGAGAGAGAGAGAGAGAGAGAGAGAGAGAGAGAGAGAGAGAGAGAGAGAGAGAGAGAGAGACCATGCTGTGAAGGATTCTGGGGGTGGATAACGGCATAACTCCTCAGTTCCCTATTATGCCTGCCTGAAGCACATTGTTGGGCAACTAGCCTCTCTCCTGATTTAGCTCCGGCTTGCCTTGGCAATGTGTGCTCCTTTTTGAGTTGAGAAAACCAATCTCCACCAATAACTAAATAAATAAATAAATAGTTTTTGCAGCACTGTTGCCTGGGAAACCGTAACAGAGCGGTAGGCGTTCCGATGGTTACCAGGGGCAATTTTTCAACATGGACACCCACTCACCCACCCACCCACCCAGAACTCCTTTGTCTCTCTCTAGAGTTCTTTTTTTCTCTCATTCTCCTTTCCGCTGTCCACATATCTCTCCGTTCACAAAACTACCATTCACACTCGCATACAGTGTCTCATTCCTTGTCATTCACATTCTCACAAAGACTTGTTTCCTTATTGGTTTCCTTTTCGGTTACTTTGTCTTTCTCATGCCCCCCTCTCTCAAGGCCAGCGTCCAGTAAGTGATGCCAAAGTTCAGAACTCTGTTACTTTTAACGGACCATAGCCCACTGGCGGCATCTGACACGCGCCAACGCTAAAGTTTAGAAAGTTGTTCTATCTCTAGAGCGTCAAATGCATGTCGTCGCCGGTGAGTTTTGCCGTTCATATCTCCCCCATTCTCTGATTTTGATCTCTTTTCCCCTCTTTACTTTCCTGCCTGTCAGAGCATCATCCCCTTGTTCCTGTGTTTACATTCCTGACCTTCCCGCACCCTTTTTTATTCACTATCTTTCTCAGGTATAAGAAGACCCCGGTGGAGATGTTTGAGCTCCGAGCCCGGGGCCACACGAAGAGCCTCAACCCCTCTCAGGTGAGCGTCCACGTGGGCCTGGATGACCGCCACCGCACCCCCCCATCCGGCCGCCACACCTGGGAAAGACAGAGCCAGGGCAGCTACCTCCCGGGGTCCCCTCGACCACCCTCCTCTTCCTCAGCCCAGGACCGGCGCTCTCTCCTAGATGACGAAGGAGGTGTGGACTTGATTGTGTGACCTTGTTCCCTCCCAATGATGAAGGAGGTGTGGACTTGATTGTGTGACCTTGTTCCCTCCCAATGATGAAGGAGGTGTGGACTTGATTGTGTGACCTTGGTCCCTCCCAATGATGAAGGAGGTGTGGACTTGATTGTGCGACCTTGCTTCCTCCCAAGGATGCACATACAAAAGCAGCAAGGAGGATGCCTATCTTTGATTATGGTTATTGGAACCAACTTGGGACCACCTGCCCCATAGACCCCTGTGCACTAAGGGTGAGTAAGGAGGAGGGGACAATCAGAATGACGGTTTACTTAAAAGCCAGCATCCTGACCACATTCAGGCACGTTCCAGTACCCTAAGGGACCTTGGTTCGACTTCCGAGCCAAGGTCATTTCTTGATCTCACCCTCATCCTTCTTTCCCACTTCACTTCACGTTAGTATTCACTGTCCTCTCAAATAAAGTAAAAAAAAAAAAGTCCCAAATATATCATTTCAATTCCAAGGAAAGGGATCATACTGGATGGCTATGAGGACACCAGGAGTGGACGAGACATCCGAATACTTAAACAACTTTTTGGACGACTATGTCAGAGAACAACAGTACCTTTAAGAGCAATACCTGACAGTGTTTAATGTGGGAAATCATTTCATATACATTGCACCAGTTAATGATTTTCACATCTCAATCATTAAATAAATCAAATAAATTTGAAAGATTTTACCAAAAAGATGTCTCTTTCCCGCTTGATGCATGTGGTAGCCAAGCCCTTCATAATTTCTGTATTCATACACAGGATGCATTAAGAAAGCTTTCCTACGTACTTCCGCTCAGTTTCCCTTCAGGACGTTGTCTGGGTCTGCGGTATATTCACAAGGTTTTCTCAAGACAACAATGTGCAGGTCCAATCAGTGAACAGCGGGAGTAGCTGAGAACGATGACGTTGAGGTTGTGCGCTATTTTGAGTATGTCACTTCACGACCAAACGTTAACGATTGGTTATGGCAGATCTCAGTGGCTCTGCGTAGATCCTGTTTTAAACATCAACAGAGTGTCCGCATTCAAGGAAGTTCACGCTTGGCAATGCAAAGTGGCCAGACTCTCTGTACATTATGAATGTACAAGAGTATGGTAGGACCAGGCTAGGTCTCTTACCCTTTGCTTCGACTTTGAAAAAGTGGATGGCATTAGCAAGAGTGGGTAGCATTAATTTTGCATAAAGGTCTAAGAGGACCACCAAAGGATCTCTTTAAGTGGTTTAAAAGTCAATAGTGACCATAATATACGTCCTGCATTTAAGAGACTATTGATGTTGTTTTGTTTTTCTCCCTACATTGGTTCAAATAAAGATAAGTGACATAATGTGGCCTATATAGTACGTTGGAAAAACAAAAAAAGTACAGCACAATGTAAAAAAAGACAACAAAATAAGTAAACAAAGAGAGTAAAAGTCATCCAAGTTTTACGGCTCAAAGTGCTGAAAATAACCCGGGAGTTTTTCTTGAAATAAAGGCCCTGAAAAGAAATAAAGGAACCATGATGAAACCAATAAGGATGCACTACAAAATGGGGAGTGTAAAGAAACACTAATGTGTTTTTTAATGATGCAGTTTACACCGTCGGGGTTCTTAACCCATTTAATCCCAACGGTCACAATTGTGACCGATTTTTTTTTTTTTGCTTCTGTGCCTTTACAGATGTCATTGTATGAAGTATCAATACATTTTCCCCAAAAATGGAAACCTGAAAGGGTCTCAGTTAAATATGTGAAGTGCCAAATGTGTAGTGTAATTTGTCACATGGTCAGAGCTGCTTATGTTTTGGTTGCACCCTGAACAGAAAATTTCCACCCAAAAGCTCCCAAACTAAAGCTTAGAAAAGTATGTTTATGTAAAAATAGGGCAAAGAGTTTGGGTACACATAATCTTTAAGGTGTCTAGTATGGAGGGATGCAAATGAAATATGTGAACTTTGTTCAGCGTTCTCATAGCATGAGTGAACATGAAGACGGTCACAATTGTGACCGCTAGGCAACTACAGAGTCAGATTTTGGGGATTTTCTCTTTTTTTGACACATTTCTTTGTCCAATCATCTAATTTCCAATAAATTCCAAACAGAGATGATATGGGGACATTGTCCCAGGTCTGTTATTTACATTTGAATGTGTATCACAATACAATACTCAACATTGCCTCTGCAATTCTCTGCTATATTCTAAGTGTGCCGATTTTTACATAGAGAAACCATTGTATCACACTATTATACATAGCTATTGTAATAGCTAATTTTCTATGTTGTTCTTTTTCTTAATTTTACTTTCAGTAATTTCCTACACATATAAGATCTAACTGACTGTCCAGATTTTACAATCATACCTCAAAAACAGTAAATCATTGTCCCCATTGACTATATTCCTATTCCTATATTGCATATGTCACAGGTGGTGGGAGTTGTAATCAACTCGCCAGTCAGCCTGTTGAAGGCAAATTGGCTGAATGTATGCAAAGACTTGCAATAGACATGAACAACCTTACCAGAAAATATATTCCCCACCCCTTTCCCAACAGCCCCCCAACCCACCCCCCAACACACACACTTATGCACAGTAAAGGGCCTATGTCACAGGGGCCAGGCAGACAAACCAGAAGCACAGCTTCATGTGATCAAAAATAATTGTCTCATCAATCTGTCCTGACACTATTGTATGTCCACGTTACAGACTGTGTCCTATTATGTATTTAGAACCTTACTTAATCCAGTAGTAAAATGAATTAAATTGAGCAAAATAATGGATATCACACCGTTCTGACACTAGATTAGGCCAATAACTGAGGTCAGAGCAGGCTCCTATGCTCCTCAGGGTTATTTGGGATCAGGGACAGGGGTCCTGTGTTCTCCAGGTCAAGCATTGTATGTTTCCAGGGTCCTCCAGCATTATAAAGCACATAGTAGATACCCGAATGAGCATAGGTCCCAGGATATAGGACACTGGGGACATAGAGCCTTATGAATATGAGGCCTTTGGAGCAAAGGGACCAGGTAACTTAAGATGTCACTTCATGTGTGTTCACTAATTCACGGAGGGGATAAAAGCAGAAACCAAATTTCTTGTGTACGCAAGTATACTTGGCTTAAAAACTTGATTTACAATAATAAACAGACAAACGACATCTCTTTTTGCAACATGTGGTGGTTGTTGCATTGTGGTATATAGTTGATATAGATGATATAATGGCTTTTCTATGTAAACATGGTAAGGTTGTTCATGTCTATTGCAGGTCTCAGCATACATTTAGGCATTATGCCTCTAACAGGCTGACTGGCGAGTTGATTATACCCCCCACCACCTAGTTTGTATATGTGACATATGTAAAATAGTAGTCAATGAGGACAATGATTTACTGTTTTTGAGGTATGATTATCAAATCTGGACAGTCAGTTAGATCTGATATGTGCAGGTAATGACTGAAAGTAAAATTAAGATAAAGAACAGCATAGAAAATCAGCTATTACAATAGCTATGTATAATAGTGTGATATAATGGCTTCTCTATGTAAAAATCGGCACACTTAGAATATAGCAGAGAATTGCAGAGGCAATGTTGAGTATTGTATTGTGATACACATTTAAATGTAAATAACAGACCTGGGACAATGTCCCCATATCATCTCTGTTTGGAATTTATTGGAAATGAGATGATTGGACAAAGAAATGTGTCAAAAAAAGAGAAAATCCCCAAAATCTGACTCTGTAGTTGCCTAGCGGTCACAATTGTGACCGAAAATAAAACACTCCTTTTCACCCACTTTTTTATTAAAATTTTAAAAAATAGTAATTGATTACCTCAAAGGGTTACTCAAGACACATGATTTTGATATTTTCATGTCTGGGAAAAATTTGGGATTAAACGGGTTAAAAGGGCCAAAGGGAGAGGAAAGAACATGGGCACACTGGTGGATTTTGGCAAGGTTACAGCCTCTTCCTGAGCCTGCCGGTGTAAACACTTCTCTCACCTGCTAGATGGGATTTGTAGCCTACTGTAGCCTATGTTTATCCAGTGGAAACCATCAGAAGCCAAGAGAATTAAAGGATCCTCGCAAGAGCCATGTGTGCAATGGATGTAAACATTTAGATGTTCTTTTCTCATAGTAGACGACAGATCTAACTTATTTGCCCATTCTTGCTTAGGTGGAGGTTGCTCCTGTGAGGCCTACAAACAACACTCCCTCTCCTACTCCAGCCACTTCTAGATAACCATTGGGCTATTTATATAAAATGTTAAATATCAAACCGGCGCTTATGTGGCTAAATAAATTGCTTTGGTTTTGTTGCCTATAAGTTTCACTCTGCACAATCACAATTAATTGTGTTATGGGCATTTTGCGGTTAACTTCGTTAGCATGCACAGTTTTCTTTCACGATGAAAAGGTATTGTAAGTTCCGATCAAGTGTTTTATGCAACACAACAGGTAGCCTACAGCAATGATAGTAGGCTACTCTAGGTGGTTG
Organism: Sardina pilchardus; assembly: GCF_963854185.1. Classification (NCBI taxonomy): domain Eukaryota; kingdom Metazoa; phylum Chordata; class Actinopteri; order Clupeiformes; family Clupeidae; genus Sardina; species Sardina pilchardus. The sequence continues at coordinate 7,050,820 of NC_085016.1, forward strand.
CGCTCTGATAGACGATGTTAACCATCACCAAGTTAGGTCTGCGTGACATCAAAACTGTGATAAAACATTCGTGTGTGTGATAAAATATTAGGCAATTCATCACCGAAAATAGACAGTTAGTCCATGAATTGAGAGTCACTGGATAGGTCGTGTTTCCGAAGGGTTAAACCAATAAGAGCTCGGTATCCGTCACCGATATTGTGGAATGCAGTTGTGCTGCGGGGAGACGGAGTTGGCAAACCAGAAAATCGGCGCGCGCCCTACCACATTTTACGCCATCCTTGCAGAATTCTGTTACTTCCTTTTGAGGTAAGGTGTTTGTCTCTTTTTGTGTCTGTGGGCAATTCGAGAAATTGTGGATACATTGCGGGTGCAACTGCCTAGTCTAACTGTTAAACGACTTTAATTTCCTCTGTTCGCAAATTTGCACCATCAGCATCCTAATCATAGGCTACAACACTCACTAAACTACCTCGAGATTACGCATTTACTTGCTCTCTATTTCCAAGTTTAAAACGATCATTTTACAGCCTAAATTATTTACTCACTCCGTCTAACGCATATACATAGGCTACATAGGTGACACTGTAACAAAGATGCTTCCCAAACAAGATGCTGTTTTGTAGGTACTTTTTTCTTCCAACAGCAGGTGCACTTAATCAACATGACCGCAGGATTGGAGAAGGCATGCCACCGCTGCCTGTCCAAAGCAGCCAGTAATGGCAAGTAACTTCACCAACAGATCTCTCTACCATTCAGTAATTCATTCGATGTTAGAATTCTGTGTTGTAGGCATAGCCTAACCTAAGCTGCATTGATTTACATTTTTAGCATACCTTGTGGTGGGACTATTGGCTTTCTTGGCATTGCCCCTCACAATGGCACTTGTTGGTGAGAAACCATGCAGCACAAAATAACTAAACATAATAAAATACACCCTCATATTTGTAAGACAAAGCTAAATCCTAAAATGTCTTATTTTATAGGAGCAAAGAATATTGATGAGTGCCCAGTTCAGCCAATGATCCCTCTGTACTTGTTAGTGGGGGGAGTGGTTGGCAGCATGAAGGTACTGTAAGCTTTTTGGAAATTTTATTTCTGAAAGTTGTCCGTATGATGTGTTTGCCAGTGATGAGAGATAAGTGCATTGTTTGTTGTTGTCATTCCAGACTTTCCACTACTTTTGACAAATAGCCTATATTGCACTAGTCTTGGGCCTAGGCTACTCATGAATAAGTAGGCTATCCCTATTGATTGGCCCAAAAGATAATATGAAGAGAAGCCTATATGCCATTATGATGGTTATTCTTGAGCTTTGAGTTATCAATAACCATACTGACTGACCCTCACTCACACACAGGTCTCCCTCCTTCTCTACGACATCATGCACATTCGCTCCCTCATCTCTAAATCCGTCGTCATTGGCGACGATGATGCCGACGAGTATCCGTGGCGACAGAATGCTCACCGTTACTACGTCCACGTGATCCTGAGCATCTTCCTGTTTGTGTGGTTCCTCTTGGCCAACTACTGGGTGTTCTCGGTCTACACGCCGAACTTCATCGCGCCCTTCCACCAGCCCCAGGAGTACTGCAGGAAGTCTCTGTATGTGTTTGCGGTGTTCGTGCTGGGCCTCAGCCATGCAGTACTCGTGCTGCTCCTCTGCTGTGGGGTGTGGATGCGTGTGTGCCACAGAACCAGCACTCGCAATGACTATGGGGATGATGATGATGATGATGATGATGATTGAGGAGTCTTCTGTTATTGATAATACTCGCCCAGAGACAACCATCATGGTTGAAGTCCTAAGAGGATGCCCTTACAGACATCAGATGAACTTACTGTTACCTGGAGATGTCTATTGTGTTATTTGTGGCTGTTGTGTAGTGCATGATGTCATGTGACACAGTCAATGCCTGTCAGAAAGAAAGTATTTAGATGAAATGCCTTGTTATTGTAAGATATTGTTAAGTTATTGTGGTGTACAGCTCAGACTGTAGTGATAGTATTGTTTATTTGTTCCAGATGGGTACTGTGTCTTTTCTTTAGCCTAACACATACCGTGGCTGGTACTACCTGACTGTGGACTTAGCCTAATGATAAACACTTTTATTTTAATTTGTATAAAGATATAGATGTTCATATGCAGTGATGACCTTTGAGTTTTCCACCTAGAGCACAACGTAACTAATTATTTTGTATTTCACAGTTGTACAGGCAAATAATTAAAATGCAAAGTGTAGACCTAGGCCTACATCCTTTCTTTGGTTAGCCTATTTCATAAGCTGTTGACTGTTGTGGGTCAAAAACTCCATGTTAACTATTTTGATAAGAATAAAGTTTTTGATCCACTTAGGAGCACTGAAACCCTCAAATGTGTTATTTTATTCAACTTACCTCCTGCTGCAGAATGTCACATTTCAAAGCTTGTTGAAGGCATAGCAACTAGTGTGGCTATGTCGCCACCCTGTGGTAGAAAGACATTATAACATTCCCGGATATGACGTTTCACGAATCTTGTGCGCACATGGTTGCAGCAGGAAGAAGTGTGGTAGGACACAAACATTTGAGATCCAGGGGAGACACACATTACGTTCGTTAGGAGTTTATATCGTTTTGTATAGAACTTGTATATAAAGTGTACGTTATGACAAATCCGGGGAACTACCCGCCTCCTGTATTTGACTGTCCGCCGCAGGCGCCGGTATTTAAACCCTCTACATTCCAGTGGGACTCTTCAGAATCTAGTACATTTCAGGCTACACGTGATTGGAACTGGTTCGAACCACAGGCTTCTTATCCGCCACCACAACCACCGGGACCCTGGAACACCCACGGACGCGGTAACTGGCATGCTGGTCCCTGGAACCAGAACTATGGACCGAACCGCCACCGAGGTGAGAGAGGAGAGGGTCCACACCACACCACACCACACCACACCATCTGTCTTGCAATGTAACATTCCTGAATAGCTTTCCTTTTCAATGTTCGTATTTGGATGATTTTACCTGCTCAGGTTCGCATCACAAGGGAGGAGGCCAGCAGTATGGTCGCCAGGACTTTGGTGGGAAAAAGGTACACAGGCCTAATCTGTTCTGTTATGTGAGAAACCTTGTGCTATCTCATGTCTGTACAGTCAGAATTCTCTGTGAAGCATGGCTCTATGGTGCTATGTAAAAATACTCATGTCACATACATTAGGCTACATATTGATTTGTCTGTCTCTCTCTCTCTCTCTCTCTCTCTCTCCCTCCCTCTCTCTATCTATCTATCTATCTATCTATCTATATATCTATCTATCTACAGAAAAACAAGAAAGAGCCAGAGTTCAGTTTTTTCTGTGACACCTGTGACAGAGGCTTCAAGAATGAGGAGAAATATGATGAGCATGTTTCACAGCATGTGAAGGTAAAGAGCACAACAGCATAATGCAGATCATGATAGAGGAGTGAGGTGAAAGTACCAGTTGGCATTAAAGGATGCACATACAGTGTGTACGTCTGTCTTGACATGGTTCAGGACTCTGGTTCAGACCTAGCACCTACTAAGGAATTATGCGCTACTGTCCTCCACCACTGTAAGTGACTTTGAAGATGTGTCTGCTGAGCAGAGATACATAATGTCCTGTCACTGTGCCATCAAATCTCTTCTGGTCAGCCATAAAAATAGCCACCCCAAAAATCGGTGAAATCATTTCTTCTATTTTTATGTAGCCAAACCACAATTTCCCCTTTATATTGTTGGCATGCCAAGTAATGCCATTGCCTGCCTTTATGTACAACAAGTTAAAACGGAGTATGTATCAGTCCACTTTTCTTTTATTAAAGGAGAATTCCAGCACATAGAGCTCTGTCTCTCGAGGTCACCGAGTACTGTCGGTACAGAAAACCTGAAAAAGAATCGAAGTCGAGTCGCTGCAGCCAACTGCTAGAGCTGCCAGGCCACTACAGCGCTACACCAGAGAGACTCTGGCTACACTCACTGGGGTGTCATTTTAAAAAGCTCGACCTAATTGGATCATTTTTTTGTTGTTCCAAGAGTACTCCTTGACCTTGAGAAATGTATACAGTCACACACACACTAATGTAGAACAAAGCTAAAGATGATGTCTCCAAATGCTTTGGGGTGTTTATTTTGGTGTCCTTGACCTTTGTGACCCTTGACCTCTCCAGTGCTCAGTGGCAGACTGCAGTTTCATGGCGCATGAGAAACTGGTGAAGATTCACTGGAGGAATGTAAGTTGCCATTTTCCTTTTTTTGTGTGTATGTTTGTGATAACCTTCTGGGATCTCTCAGTGGCTCATCAAATTGTTGTTCGTCACTCTGTTTTATTTGGAACAAATTATATCTCTAAATAGTACATTTGGATGAAATGTCTCTATCACAGAACTGTACTTGCCCTGTATTAAAATATATGAAATGTCTCTTGAATAGAACCATGCACCTGGAACAAAAAGAATCAAATTAGACACACCAGATGAGATCGCAAAATGGAGGGAAGAGAGACGAAGGTTTGTAAGTCTTCAGTTATGAAGCTAATTACTTGTTTGGTCTGGTTTGCTTAGTGATTTTTTGTTGTTGTTGTTTGTACCATGCACATGCTAAACAGTGACTCGATGAGTAAAACCAACAGGCTGATCTGCAACTTTGCCGTTGGTGTAATGTTTTTGATAATGTTTCATTTTAAGCTGCAGGTTTAATGTAAAGATCTGTGTGTGCATTAATGTGGTGATTTTGTCATCTTTTATTGACAAGTGCTTCAGCCAGACACTGAAACAATAGCTTGGGATCTATTCAGCTCATTCACATATTTTATACATATTTATGAAAAATCATGAATATGCACGTTGCATGCGTTTCCATCCACTGTTGTGCATGTTAAACTTGAACATTCTCCTAATCTAGGTAAGAGTTTTAGCTGTGGGATCAAAATTTAAGGTTGTCAGGGCAAAGTTTACAGAATGCGACAATTGCAAATGTTTCCATAAACTTCCAAATCAAAACGTACCTTATGCTTATCGAGATGCTAATCGAGAGTTAATCTACCTCCCTTAAACAAATTGAATTTCTATGCTCATTAGAAAATTTAACACACATTTCAGGTCTTTCCAGTCACAAGTTATTATTCGTATGGTCACAATGCATATTTAAAAGGTTGGAAGTCTAGTTACACTACTCACTAAAAGTCAGGGATGAAATTTCGGAATTAAATTTCAGGATGAACCTAAAATCCACTATAACCTTTACAGGTGAACTTAATGTGACCTCTAAATTTTTGAATGTGCATGTCTCTCTGTACTGAAACATTATATTTCACTGGAAAGGCAGATATCCCTAACATTTTGCGAGTAGTGTATGAAAGTCTTGTTATGGCATTGTCAAACCACAAGGTGGCACTATTTGTAAGCAGCGATCCTAATGCATGTGTGTGGATGTCCTTGTAGGAACTTCCCAACTCTGGCCAATGTGGAGAAGAAAATTAAGTTGATGGATGCAAAGGAGGAGAGAGGAGAAGTTTTAGAAACAGCCCAATTTGGGTAAGTGTCATGAGCAAGTATTTCTATTAAATAAAATGTCAACAGTGATTACCTTCAATGTATACTGAGGTTAATGAGTAGTTGTTTTTGATATTATTTCTCCTTTGATTTTTGAGTGTGCTGGTGTGTGGGTTAATGTGTCTTAAGTCTGACTGAAAAATTCCCTTATGTATTCTATTTTTCTTCGTCCCCAGGCGGATGAGAGGCCGAGGCAGAGGTCGTGGCAGAGGTCGTGGGGGTCACGGGAGAGGCAGTTTCCGTGGACGCGGATGGGGTCGGGATAACGGCTCTCATTCCAATCACAGAGGGGGCACAGAGGAGCCGCAACACCAACCCGTCTCACAGCCTCCCAAAGAAGTAGATCCACTGGGAGCGCTAGCCAACAGCGACCCAGGTCAGTGATGCAATGACCGCAGAGGCCCAGTTAACTACAAATGAGTTAGACTAATAGAATCAATATCTATCTATGAGTTTTAACATATTTATTTGCTTAGATTTGACCATTTTACATGCGATCGGATCAATCTAACGTGACAATTAGGTGTCGGCGTGGTGGCTCGAGCTCGCTCACGGTGGCGTGCGTGCGTGCGCGCGTGCATCCTGCCAACGTCACGTCTCGTGTGAAGTAGCCATAAAGCAGCGATGAAGCCATCCGCACCTGACGCCTGTCCACACCACACCACAGGCTCCAGTGCAGCTCATACCATGTTGTATATATTTGTTAGCACAAATGTTTATTTATTCAGTCCATTGCATTTGAAATTTGCTATGTATAGAAATGTGGCCTCACTTGAGTGCACTCTATTGTGTTTGGCCTCGGTAGACTCTGAGAAGGAGGATGCGGGTGGTGCCTCCTCAGGCCCGGTGTCTGTGGCCCCTAAGAGCATGTCGGGCGGCCTGGCCTCTCTAGTGACCAGCTATGGCTCCATGACGGAGAGTGAGAGCGACCAGGAACCAGAGGGTAAGACCAGTGAGTGAAGTGAAGACCAGCATTGTTGTGTTTCACACACACACACACATACACATGAATACAGATACGGGTCATTCCGTGTCAAATCAGGACACTTTCGGACCTCATCGGAACGGATTTCAACGACACTTGGTATGCTGATTTAGTCATATGAGAAGGCCTCAGAAATGAACTTGCACGTTTCTTGCATCAATATTAAGGGAGATTCAGACTAAGAAAGTTTGCATAAATTGGGGTGGGGACTATACATTTGACTTATTGTATCTCCTTTACTGTAAGTCACACAGAAATGGTTCTTATGTCGTTTGAAAGCTCGTTTCCAGCTCTATATTTTACATAAACAGCAAACAATACCCAAAATGAAAGGTAGCTGAGTTATCAGAGATTATAATATTAAAAATTGAATAGCAAAAAAACCTATATTTTAAATTTCTTCATTTTTTCCCTAAAGCTAGCCTGTAATGTCATTGACATCATCTGAAAATGTGGTCTGTGGTTTTTGAGGCATTGCAGAGATATTGTGACCTGTGAGGTGGCATCACATAGGTTCCAGTCACTAATGGGCAGCTTTGACATGAAACTATTGCACAACACAGGCATAACTAATTCAGTTAATTACGTTTTCAGCTATTCTGAATTTGCATTGATTCATTCAGACATAAAACATTATTGTATGCTTGGAATGACCCCTTCTTTATCCATTTTGTGTCAAATCACCTAGTGGCGGAAAGTCTCCAAAAAAATCTGGAAAAAATCACAGGTGTTTGTAGACTAAACCTATGCATAACTCTTAAATATTACAGCTGTATCACTTACAGTTCAAAAACTACAGCCCTTTGAAGATTCAAGTCATTTTAACCATTGTGGTGAACGATCCTTTTTGCAACATTATTGGCTCTTTTGGTATTTCACTCATATTAGTGAAACTATGGGAATACAAGGACATTTCCCTGTTGAATTAAGAAATCCAATCAGATGTGACGTATCTTGTGTAATTTCCCCTCTGCCAAGCTCTGAAAATGGCTATAAATTCATTATGTGAAAAGGCTTCATCACTTTTGAAGGCTTCTCATGCGAAAAGTATGTGCCATACATGTATCAGATTATTTTTGCCACTCATAAATGGACTACAAGGTCATGTCCATGCATTAACTTTGGTTGTAATCATTATCATATTGTCAGGGCATTTTGATTTAATTGGGCTTGATTTTCAAAAAGCCCATTTTCGTCTTCTCATTTCACCAAGTGAACAGTTAACAGGATTTTTTTTAAAAAATACCATATGTCAATCTGTATGTGAGGATCATCTCCTCAAAATTTGGGCTTGTTGCTGAGTTTCTTATGATTTTTGGAAAATATTCTTTATGGGTGATTCCGTGTTAAATCAGGACACTTTCGGACCTCAACGGAACGGATTTTAACGAAACTTGGTATGCTGATTCAGTCATATGAGAAAGCCTCAGAAATTAATTTGCACGTTTCTTGCATCAATATTAAAGGGATATTCCGCCATTTTTGGAAATACGCTCATTTTCCACCTCCCCTCGAGCAAAACAATCGATATTTACCTTGTTCCCGTTCATCCAGCCATTCTGTGAGTCTGGCGATACAACTTTTAGCTTCAGCCTAGCATAGATCACTGAATCGGATTAGACCATTAGCTTCTCGCCTGCTAGCTTCATGTTTAAAAGTGACTAAGATTTCTGATAATTTTCCCATTTAAAACGTGTGTCCTCTCAAGTTAGAAAGTGCAATAAGACCAACTGAAAATGAAACCTGGCGTTTTTCTAGGCTGATTTGACATGGAACTACACTCCCATCTGGCGTAATAATCAAGGCAACTTGCAAACGTACCATAGGCGCAGTGATATCGTACGCAGCATCTGAAAATAGTCCCCATAGACATCAAGCAGTAGTAGTGCCAGTAGCTGCAAGTTGCCTTGATTATTACGCCAGATGAGAATGTAGTTCCATGTCAAATTAGCCTAGAAAAACGGCAGGGTTCATTTTCAGTTGGTCTTATTGCACTTTCTAACTTGAGAGGACACACGTTTTAAATGGGAAAATTACCAGAAATATTAGTCACTTTTAAACATGAAGCTAGCAGGCGAGAAGCTAATGGTCTAATCCAATTCAATGATCTATGCTAGGCTGAAGCTAAAAGTTGTATCGCTAGACTCACAGAATGGCTGGATGAACGGGAACAAGGTAAATATCGATTGTTTTGCTCGAGGGGAGGTGGAAAATGAGCGTATTTCCAAAAATGGCGGAATATGCCTTTAAGGGAGATTCAGATTTCTTGTTTGCTGCACATATCGAATTCAAACACACATTTTATGGTTTATAGTTTAATTGCTCCAAGTGATTATTGCAACATGAAGAACATATGACTACTACTCATAACTAAATCGTATTTAGAGAAATTCCATCACTTGTATTAAAATAAGTAAATAAGTGACTCTCTTACTCTTCCACTGACTTCCATTGTATTAAAAAAAGAGCACCCTGTGTGGTGCAAAGTGGTACTGCAGATCCAATGGAAGTTCAGTGGAAGTTCAGTGGATTTATGTTCATTTTCCAAAGATCATATCTCCAATACAGAATCACCAATAATGTTGCAAAAAGGATTGTTCACCACAATGCTTAAAATGACTTGAAGCTTCAAAGGGATGTATGTTTTGAACTGTTAGTGATACAGTTATATCATGTCAAAGTGGCCCATAGTGACTGTAACCTATGTGATGCTACCTTATAGGTCACAATATCTCTGCAATGCCTCAAAAACCACAGACCAACTTTTCTGGAGATGTCAATGACATTACAGGCTAGCTTTAGGGAAAAAAATTATGAATTTTGAAATATAGTTTTTTTTGTTATTCAATTTTTAATATTATAATTTCTGATAACTCAGCTACCATTCATTTTGGGTAGTGTATGCTATCATGTAAAATGTAGAGCTGGAAAAGAGCTTTGAAATGACATATGAACCATGTATGTGTGACCTACAGTAAAGGAGATACAATAAGTCAAAGGTATAGTCCCGCCCCAATTTATGCAAACTTTCTTAGTCTGAATCTCCCTTAATATTGATGCAAGAAACGTGCAAATTAATTTCTGAGGCTTTCTCATATGACTGAATCAGCATACCAAGTTTCGTTAAAATCCGTTCCGTTGAGGTCCGAAAGTGTCCTGATTTAACACGGAATCACCCATAAAGAATATTTTCCAAAAATCATAAGAAACTCAGCAACAAGCCCAAATTTTGAGGAGATGATCCTCACATACAGATTGACATATGGTATTTTTTTAAAAAAATCCTGTTAACTGTTCACTTGGTGAAATGAGAAGACGAAAATGGGCTTTTTGAAAATCAAGCCCAATTAAATCAAAATGCCCTGACAATATGATAATGACTACAACCAAAGTTAATGCATGGACATGACCTTGTAGTCCATTTATGAGTGGCAAAAATAATCTGATACATGTATGGCACATACTTTTCGCATCAGAAGCCTTCAAAAGTGATGAAGTCTTTTCACATAATGAATTTATAGCCATTTTCAGAGCTTGGCAGAGGGGAAATTACACAAGATAAGTCACATCTGATTGGATTCCTTAATTCAACAGGGAAATGTCCTTGTATTCCCATAGTTTCACTAATGTGAGTGAAATACCAAAAGAGCCAATAATGTTGCAAAAAGGATCGTTCACCACAATGGTTAAAATGACTTGAATCTTCAAAGGGCTGTAGTTTTTGAACTGTAAGTGATACAGCTGTAATATTTAAGAGTTATGCATAGGCTTAGTCTACAAACACCTGTGATTTTTTCCAGATTTTTTTGGAGACTTTCGCCACTAGGTGATTTGACACAAAATGGATAAAGAAGGGGTCATTCCAAGCATAAAATAATGTTTTATGTCTGAATGAATCAATGCAAATTCAGAATAGCTGAAAACGTAATTAACTGAATTAGTTACGCCTGTGTTGTGCAATAGTTTCATGTCAAAGCTGCCCATTAGTGACTGGAACCTATGTGATGCCACCTCACAGGTCACAATATCTCTGCAATGCCTCAAAAACCACAGACCACATTTTCAGATGATGTCAATGACATTACAGGCTAGCTTTAGAGGAAAAATGAAGAAATTTAAAATATAGGTTTTTTTGCTATTCAATTTTTAATATTATAATCTCTGATAACTCAGCTACCTTTCATTTTGGGTATTGTTTGCTATTTATGTAAAATATAGAGCTGGAAACGAGCTTTCAAACAACATAAGAACCATTTCTGTGTGACTTACAGTAAAGGAGATACAATAAGTCAAATGTATAGTCCCCACCCCAATTTATGCAAACTTTCTTAGTCTGAATCTCCCTTAATATTGATGCAAGAAACGTGCAAGTTCATTTCTGAGGCCTTCTCATATGACTAAATCAGCATACCAAGTTTCGTTGAAATCCGTTCCGATGAGGTCCGAAAGTGTCCTGATTTGACACGGAATGACCCATACATTACACAATCAAATTCTCCAATAATCTTCAAAAATCTATTTTTTATGCCATGTCCACATCATTTACAAAATGCACACGTCACTCTTCGAAGGTTTGTTCCAAGTTTGCTCTGACCCTCCCTTCCAGGCCTGAGGAGAAGATCTGTTTGTGTGAAGCATTAAAAATGTATAAGTGCATAGTGGTTGAAGTAGGTCAGTTCTATTCAGCTGTGTGCTCACCGCACAAGGTGAACAGCCTGGTTCTGGTTCATTGTCAGGGGCAGTGTTTTTTGCTTTCCCCTAGCACACATCTTTCTGGGGTAGAGACTACCGCAAACGTCATAGGTCTGTTGGCAAAATAGGGAGGCTTGTTATTGGTTCTTCCTGGAGGGTATGACGTCAAAAGAAACGTCTCAGCCTTCTCAGATGTTTACATTGCGCAAAGCTTGTTGGATTCTTTCCTAATAGACAGGCACGTAATAGAGAGGCACTTAGTTTAAAGATGAAATACGCCTGGCATTTGTTCCAAGTATACCGTAAATATAGCGTGCCCGCCTCTTGCTTGATTGCCTCATAACAGCGTCAGCATACTGTAGATGATGCCACAACAGAGATTGACAGCTCTGTTCTAGAATCTTTGGTCAGAAGAGAGATGAAGTGAGAACGAGGTCGATGCAAATCATTGTTTGTTATGCCTTCGTCTGCTATGACTTCATATGTCCTGGGCAAAATTCTACCTTGGTTTTGGTTGACTGTTGAGCTCAAGACCTTAGCCTCACAAACCCAGGTATTTATAAACGCATAGGTTTTTACAATGCGTTTTGGCCTTTTGCCTACACGCAAACTCAATTTTAGATCATTGATAACGGCTAATGGGAAGGTTTTTGAAAACTCTGGTTTCAGTTTTGGGCTTGTAATGTACTATTGTTTCATTTGTTTAAATTATTTCGGGGACTTTGATTGGCCAACATCCCTGTCTGCTTGACATGCACTTGAGAGTGTTTCGCAGTTGTTATGAACAGAACTATTTTAGAATATGAAGTAGTACAATTTAATTTTTTAAACATACTCACCTTGGTTTGTATGAAGTCCAAATATCAAACGAAACTCTCTGCCAGATTTGAGGGCTGCACCTTTAATGTTGAACGTGACTGCAGTAGCAGCTGCCTGAATAGATCAAGTCCTGAGCTGGCAGGCTCTCAGGCCAGACCTGCAGAAGATCCATCCCCAAGACTGCTGCCACAGTCAAGTGTTTTTGCTGCATCAAGGGCCACTTATGGTCTGGAAAAGTTTGCCACAAAATGCTTTCTTGTCTGGAGAAGTATGTGCCAGTTCAGCCTCGGCAATAGTACAGGTCGGTAGCTGGTCCCAGTACTTTGTCAGGTTAAACATTCTTTGTGGATCTCTCTTACTAGATAATGTGTCTCTTGCTTTAACAAGGAAGAACCACGGGGTCAAGAGGGTTGGAGCGTAGTCTAGATTGTACTGTATGACTTGTCTAGAGTGTATGCTATGGGTGCAGCAGTATTGTGGTATAAAAGTGTATGGTACTATGAAAGATTCTCAGACCATGTTTGCTACAACAGTATTGAAAAAATGCAGCTGAATGGACGTTAAGTGGCTGCCAAAGGACGGAAACCTATCAAACATGTTCGCCCATGTCCAAGAACACCATTCATAAAATCCCCCAACCATTATACAGTAAATTGCACTATCAAAATATTTTTCCACATCCTGGCCCCTGGCTAAATCAGTGTTTTAAATTTGGTAACCACTGAACACACACATCAGCCAAATACAATAGACCATGAATCTGTGATCAATTATCAATTACCAGTGAGCAACCGCAATTAACATTACTTGTGAGTTATGTTTTTTTCTTCATTGTCTCCAGATTCCTCCCATTAAATTGACAATCCCCATGGGATCAACATCCCATGGTAACAGATGTCAAGTTAAAAACAGTCTGTTTGTTGTTTCAGCAGTGAATTGGCAAGAAAGACTTGAGTGGAGTGCATTCTTATTCTTAATGCTAGGAATAATGTTGGAGTTTACTTATACACGTCCAACCTGTTTCAGTCAAGGACATCTGCAAAGACAAGCTAGAGGGTGCTTTTGAGTTCAGATTGATTGATTGAAACTTAATAGTGAAAATTCAGCTTTTGCCAGTAAAACAGTATAAATGACAGAACAGACAACGGATATTAATTAATTCATGAATTAATATAAGATAAACTCTTGGACCATAGATCAAGTCTTCTCATCATGTGCAGTCAAACATCCATTTGGAAATGATAGCCACTTACTTTTGATTAGATAGTGTTGAAAGAAGCAGTAACATTTAAATGTAACCTCTTCTGCAATGTAATATGCTTTGTGCTTTGTTTTGCTTCAGTTGCTCCCATTCTGAAGACCAGCCAAGTGTTGGAGGAGAATAAAGCCATGTTGAAGAGCCTCCCTGCTCCGAGCCGTGCGCGTGCACCTTTCCAGGAGAGCGGCGTTCCCATGGAGAGGGGCGTCCATGGCAACCACCCCAGGGGGAGAGGGAGGCGACGGGGCCGAGGAGGACGCCATCACAACGAGACCCCCCAACAGCGGCGACACACTCTGCTGGAAATGGTGAGTTCCTCTGGCAACCTGACAAACAAACAAGGAGCTGTTTGTGTTTGTGTTTCTGTTTCGTTGCATTTATTTTATGGTTTGCTATGTTATGTTAATGTCATAATGTCACATGTCTTCACACATGGATTCTTTGTGTGTTCTGCAAGTTTGCTAATTGCCATTTTGGTCATGAAGGAGCGCTCTTGTTTTTAAGTCTCAGTTAACTGTGTGGGGGTGATGTTTCTCTACACTGGTAGCCTTGTTCAAAAAATCAACAGATTTAGTGGTGCTGCCGTTATTTCTGATCATCAACATAGCACTCCGCTAACTGTCATATTTTTCCTCATCTGTAGTTGTTGGCCCCTGACATTCGGCATGAGCGGAATGTGATCCTGCAGTGTGTGCGCTTCGTGGTCCGAAACGGTTTCTTTGGCTTGGAGGGCGAAGGTAAAGATCTCAAGACGACGCACAGAAACCAAGACGCTGAGACGGATACGGAAATCAAGTCACAATCAGGGGACTTCGTTAATGGAGAGTCACAGGCAGCGCAGGCATCAACGTCTCAGTCGCCACTCAAAGATCTACCTCGGAATGAGCATCCCATTCTAGAACATCAGCCTAGCGTGAGCAACACCAGGAGGTCTGGGACGGCCCACACAGGAGGAAATGGCTCGGTGGCGACGGAAGGAAACGTCCCCGCTGGGGAGGAGTGTCGCGTATCAGAACTGTTTCAAAATGGAGCATCGAAGGAGAAGAAGGCCATTACACAGCTCGCACCTGAAGCATATGAGGATATCGTATGGGAGATGGATGACGATGACGTCGACAGCACGGGCGGAGACACACACTCCACAGAGACGACACGTCATCCTGGATGGAAAGAGGGCGGAGGTCCTGCTGTGGGACACGGGGAGGAGGCTATGGAGCTGGAGGGTCAGAGGTCGTAGGTGTCGCTACAGGGCACTGGGCGCAGTCAGGTGTGTGTGTGTGTGTGGGTCGGGGGTAAGCGTAGCAGTACCCCGCATCTCAAGCGATCAGTCAGAGGACCCGGTATCAACGTAGGATCTTTCTGTTGGCCATAAGCCAGCAACTGTGGAGCAAAACCTGAATATGGACACGCAGCCCGCTGGCTAAGTATATGATGATGACGTCTGGAAGATGCCTTCCATCATAACGGATGACATGTAGAAATGCCTGTCTTTTTTTTTTCTTTCTTTTTGTTTTATAAACTGCCTTATGAGTCCTGAAGGCATTTTTTAAGTGTACTGCTTTTGCTGCTGTTGCAGTTTGCAGCATTTATAATGCCTTGCAAAGTTTGTGTTAAATAGAAGATTTATGTTATGTACTATGAACTGAAATTCTATCAGAGATTATGCTAATCATGCTTATTAAATGAAGTTTAAAAGATTCAGCGTGTCACTTTATTGACTGGCCTAAGAGGATATGTCTGAATGATTTGAAATTAGTTTAAAGGGAACCGACCGTTATGATTAGGTAGAGAGACATGTCAACATTAAAGTGACAGCTTGATACAGAGAAATAAATGACTCATTGAAGGTCATTGAGCTGGCTTGTCAACTCGGATTAGGAAGCACTCATGTGAAGACCCCTCCTTGAGTCAGTACAGGTGTGCCATCAGGTTTACCTTTCAAGACTTAACGCCTTCAATCACTGATACTGCCTTAGTGCAATCTGACATCCTGGAATGTGGTTTCCTCCATCCTTTTACCAACTGCTCGCGGCACAAGTGTCAGTGCCAGGAGTCCTCAGGTGATGGATTGGAACATCTTCTAACAAGCATGCTCTGGAACTTTAACCTTGTATTCTTCCATATGTTTTCTTTTCCTTTTTTTCTCCTCTTTTTCATTTTTTTTTTTTCAAACCACTACCCTATGTACTTGAAGATCTATTTACTCAACTGCCGGGTTAGTCTTTTCTACCCTTCACCCCTAATGGGGCCTCCCAGTGTTTGGGAACAGAGAGTGCTGCTTGTACTTACCTGCGGGATGGGCGGGAGCACTCTCAGGATACACAAAATTCCGCTCGTATAGGGACGTGAGCACAAGGTGTGCACGTCTTCGATGTCTACATGAAATTGAATGTAGTAGCTGCTCTTTTTCACTGACCTAGTCTATTGTCTGATCTTATGTGGGTCATATGATCCAACTTTTTGAAAATGTTCACTGCTAAATAATTATTGTGTTGTTTTTGTTTGTATGTCGCTTTGAACAAAGGCATCTGGCAAATAGCCATAACCATGAATCTATGCATTCTTTGTCAGGATTTCTCTCTATCTCTCTCCCTCTCTCTCTCTCTCCATGTAAATGGCTATCTAAACCCCATGTACCCACAACTGGAACACCTTTAATGTGATTCAAATTATGTCTGGGCCACATTTCCTTTCCTTGGTTTACAAGACATATACAGATACCTTGATATTCACCTGGACAACATGCCAGACGAGAAATATAACAGAGATCACAGAATAGAATATTCTAGAATAGAATAGAATGAGGAAGCTGTAGGGTATTTTGATCTGTGTATGTGTTTGACCAGGCTGTTGAGATATAAGTGCAGTTCTCTTTGCAGCAATCTGTTGAGGCAGCAGCATCAGAGCTGGTGACGCTAACAAACTATTAAAGAGGGCTGCCTCTGTGCTGAGGACTGCTCTGGAGCCCCTAGAGTTGGGCTGTGGAGAGGGGGCTGTTGCTCACCTGCTTGGGATAATGTGCAATACCACATACACCCTACTGGTCAGACAGTACAGTGTCTTCAGCTTGAGGCTCCCTCATCTCTCCTGCAATAAGGATCATTAAAGGAGGCCATTCATATCCACCAGTGCTTCCCTTTGGGATCAATAAAACTGCTCATTTATCTCTTGCAACACTAAAATGCTTATTAAACTTTCAGATTGAGTCCCTTGAGCTGAAGTAATGTCCTCAATGAGCTTGTGTTCTAGTTTTTTTCTCTCCAAGTCGCTGTGAACTACCTCAGTCTCATGGTATCCTTCATCTGTCAATGTGCATTCTTTTTCTTTTTTGCCCCCTCGGCAAACCGCATGCGCGGTGCTATCTCCCAAGGTTCTCCTCCCCCTTCTGACGTCATCAAGAGAGAAACAACTCGCTAGCTGGGATAGCAAGCATTGCTAACTGATTCAAGTATGGCTGGGGTTGAGATCATAGGAGAAAGGATGATACAGCAAATGTTGAATCTAAAAGAATGATGGAATGGATCTAAGTGGTTGACAACTGTCGCACAGGAAAAGAACACTCGAAGAGGATCTTGATGCCGATGTTGGATAATTTATTTCGAAAGTAACAGGAGATTAGTCTTCCAAATATGCGGCTCTAACGTCTGGCAGTGATGGAAGTGATGTCGTATGACTCCAATGTTTATGTTGAATTTACAGCCGGTCTGCCGTTAGTAACGACTAAGATTTATTCTTTAAGTATATGTTCTTACGTTTATAGTTTTAGAAATGATGATATCTATAGAGATATTTAATAGCGTTTGACATACATACGCAGATTCTGCGTTTATTACTCAGCTTTTTAGCTAGCTAGTTTGCTAGCCCGGCTAGACTCATAGCTGGACCGCTAGCTCGGCAACGTTAGCATTTGGCATTGAGATTTTTTTTAGGTCTTCTTCGGCTTGTATTGCATGGAACTGTTCCGGGTAATCTTCATACAGAAAACGTTGGCCGGCGACAGGGCAACCTGGCATGTGTGTGTATGCCGGTGTAGCTAACTAGCCACTGTCTGTGAAGTTGTCGCTAGCTAACAGCTAGCTCACTGTATATACTTAGCTAACAACGTTAACGAGAGAATATTTCGAATGTCACATTTTAGTTAGCTGGACGAACTAAGTTGCATCGATCTCGCCAGAAGTAAAAGTTTTGTTTTGCATCCATTCACGCGACTAAGTCGCCAACTTTGACGAGATGCATCACGCAGACTCTACCGGGGATTCTCCCGGCTCGAGGAAGATGGCGCATTCCTCTGTTTTTAGTAATCGAAGGGGTAGCAACACCGGCAGCAGCAGCAGCTTGTCTAACGCTGCCAATGCCAACATTAACGCTAACGTTATCCCGACCGATGACAACCAGTCCGCTCTCCTTAGTCAGCATACAGGCCCGGCTGGGTGCTCTTCGCCTGGACCCCACCACCCTCCCCACAGCCTAAACGTGCAGTCGCAGTCTCTTCAGAGCGCTGGAGCACAGGTGAAAAAGAAGAGCGGCTTCCAAATCACCAGTGTCCTGCCTGCTCAAGTGTCTGCTAGCGCCAACAACAGCATAGCGGATGACACCGAAAGTTATGACGATATGGACGAATCTCACACCGAGGACTTGTCCTCCTCGGATATCCTGGACGTGTCTGTGTCGCGGGCCACCGACCACGGCGTGCCGGAGAGAAGTTCCTCCGAGGAGACACTGAACAGTCTCCATGGCGTTGAGACCCCCGGTGTCGTGTCACCCAACGAACCCGTTCTCCACCACCAGCTGCAGCAAGGAGCTCAGCAGGGGTACATGGTGAACGGATCCGTGCATCACCAGGGGCACCAGCACCATCAGCATCCGCACCATGGTCACCATCAGGAGGCTCCTCACCCCATGGCTGCTCCTGCGCCAACCCAAAGTGGGGGCTTGCACATTGTCCAAGGTGGTGTTGGGGTCACGGCCACGCCTGTCGTTCCATCATCTGGCCTAGCAAGCGGTCAAATCGTAAGGCCTATCCCTGTCCGGCCTGTGCCTCTGGAGGGTGCGGCTGCAGGGATGGTTGTCCAGCCACCGGCCTCCACCAAGGGCCCTGTGAGTATCGGTCAAGGCGGCGCCCTGGGCATCGTTGGCGGAGGGGGCATCCCAGGCCCTGGAGGTGCCCAGCCTGTCCCTGTCCAGGCCACGTCTCAGCCCACTCCTGGCAACACCTCTGCCCACTCTCAAGCCTCGGCTTCTACTACTACCACCACTACTGCTGCCGCCACTGGGTCCACCGCCACTTCCACCGCCTCCCGTTTCCGAGTGGTCAAGCTAGACTCCAACTCGGAGCCCTACCGCAAGGGCAGGTGGACCTGCACAGAGTTCTACGAGAAGGAACCTCCACCTTCTTCGGCTCCCCCCACCAGTACTGCGGAGTCTGCTGCTGCAGCTGCTAATGCTGCTAACGCTGCTGCTGTTTCAGCTGCTGCTGCCGCCGCCGCCGCCGCTGCTGCTGCTGCTGCTGCCACCTCCGTGGTGCCCCCCCAACCTACACCTGAAAGCGACAGTACCACTAGCGGGAGTTCGTCCGTCAGTAGCACGCTGGGAGAGACTGGCATCATGCCAGGCCAGCCGGTCTACGGCCACATCCCTGGCATCCCTGGGCAGCAGCAGCAGCAGCAGCAGCAGGCCCCTCACCCTGGCCACCCTCACCCCGGCACCCAGCAGCCCATGCACCCGGAGGCAGGCATGGTGCCAGCCATGCACCCCGCCACCATGCCACCTGCCGGCTTGCAGACGATGGCCCACGGCGTCGGAGGAGTGCCGGGCACCGAGGGCCAATCAGCGCCTGGCATGAGGCCCCAGCAGCCCATGACGTACCACGTGGAAACACAGCCAGCCCAAGGACAGATGGGCTACCCCGCCACGCAACAACCCAACACGGGCATCGCCCACCCGGGCCTCCAGGGGCAGGACTTTACCCAGCACCAGACCACTGGTCAGGCTCACCCCATGGCGCCCATGCCCGTCGGAGGCATGCCCGGCATCGGAGCTCCAGGAGGGGCAGCAGCAGCAGCAGGGATGCCAGGGCACCCAGCAGGAGGCCAGGCCGCCGTGCCACAGGCTGCCCAGCCCCCAGGAGGACAGCCTCAGCCACTACAACACCCGGCCCAGCTGCTCCCAGACCCACAACAACAGCCCCCGCAGCACGCAGGGGCTCTGCCCACCTCAGCTGCCAGCGTTGCCGCTGCCATGTTGGGTCAGAGTGTGCCCGGCATGCCCCACCCATCGCTGGGCCTGGCTCACCCCGGAGCCGCCCTGCTGGCTGGCGGGATGGGCCTGGCACTGGCGCACCAGGGACAGATGCCCCACCACGGCGGAGGAGCGTACGGCGGCAGCAGCTTGCTGACGGCCTCCCAGCTGGAGGATGCCCAGAGGCTGCTCTTCCAGCAGTCGCTGCCCAGGATGGCCGTTGGCATGGAGGGCACCGTCGGAATGGACACTGCGGCCTTAGCTGCCGCAGCTGGTGCAGAAGAGGACAGGTAAGGGCTCTCTTCACACACACACACACACACGCTCACACACACTTATCCATCACCTATTCGCAAGTTCATGCTATTCCTGAAGTTACTTGACTGACTTGATATGAATATTCTCACATTTGGGAATGAATGTTCTCACATTTGAGAATGAATATTCTCACATTTGCAACGTGTTAAGTAGATTCAATCGTACATAACGCTGCTGGATGGAACTGATTTTGTAGTAAGCAAGTTTCCTTCCCTCGAGAGATACTGTGCCGAACTACAGCACAGGAGTGTGTGTAGAGACCGAAAAAGTGTAAGAGCAGGCGTGTAAGCTCCTCTCTCATCCGAGTCTCTCAGGCTGTATCAGTAAGTCATGAATTGTGTAAGATGTGTCCAGAAAGTCTCTCCCGAAATTGCTGTTGCCCACAAAAGTGGCTCATCTCCTAATCACCGCGATGGAATCTTGTGATTCACATGCGATTTTGGGCTCTATGGTATGCTGTGACTCACTTGCACTTTGGGCACCAGAAACTCTATGGTATATAGGGTGAATCATATGCACTTCAAAGCACTTGAGTCATGTTCCTGAAGCACAGGCTTGTTAAGACAAACCTCGCCTGCTTCACTGTCACATAGCATTTGGAGCAGTGAAATTCCAGTGTGAGGCTGACTGGCCCACACCCCGCTCCATTGTTTTTGTAGCGGTTAGATGACTCAGGTGCCGATCTCTTTGATCACTTTTTTCGCTCCGCGTTTTCTGATTCCCAGAGCAGATGTTTTAAGTGTGTTTCATGTGGTTATAATTAATGGGCCGACTGTGTGCTGCCTTTCGTTTTATTTATTTATTTATTTGTGGTGTACTCTTTGTCGTCTTCTTCTCACTGGAGTGTTGTCTGGTCCTTTCAAGCTCAGGGCTGTTGGAAAAATGGTCAGTCCTCGGTCACTCCAGCAGCGCTATATATAGCCACTAGCCAGGACTCTCCCCCAGAGAACCCTGTTCCCCTCTCGCATCTTCATCCTCCTCCCCCTCTCTTTCTCTCTCTCTCTCTCTCTCTCTCTCTCTCTCTCTCTTTCTCTTTCTTTTTCTCTCTCTTTCACTTTGTCTCTCTTTCTGTCTCTTCCTCCTCTTTTCTCTCTCCCCTCTCTTGCTGTCTCTCTCTCTCTCACTCACATACACACACGCACACACACACACACACACACACACACACACACACTCATCCATTCACTTTTCTTCTGCCTCTTAACTCAATCTCGCTTACACACTCCACTGCTCTCCCCCCCCCCGCTCCTCTACCCCGTGCCCCATACTAATCCATTTACCCGTTCTCCCTCTCCCTCTCCCTCTCGCTCTCGCGCATTCTCTCCTTCACCCCACTCACTCTTTCTCAGTGAGCGATGGGATGTTTGTGTCGTTGGTAAAAAACACACACACACACACACACACACACACACACACACGTTAGCAGCCCCAGGGCACCGGCAGTCAGTCTAGCAGGAGCAGACCTGACACTGCCGACATGAAAGGGTCCCCCTCTGCTTAACCAGCCGGTCGTCGCAGATTAACCATCTGCGAATCATCAGGGGCAGCCAGCCAGGCAGGCAGGTAGCACACATGCCTTGCCCTCTTTAAAGCTGGACAGGTGTGTGTGTGCGTGTGTGTGTGTGTGTGTCTTTCTTTTATGGTGTTCCCATGTATGATCCCATAAACCTGTCTCCATAGACTGGTGCCTCTCGTCCCCCATATTCCCAGTATATCTTTTCCGAGGAATGCTTCCATGCATTCCTGGTGCCACAGTCACGCATGTGCTAGCGCGGGGTGCTTTCCCGTCCGCTTTTCCCGACCGCCGTTGAGTTTTCCTGCTGATTCGATTCGCTCGCTCCCTCTTTAAGAGTCCTCTCTGGCTGAGGAATGCATGGGAAAAAAGGTCCCCCAGCGCGGTGAATGAAGGCAAGGCATTTCCTGCTGCCGGCCAGAGAGAGAGAGGCCTTGCAGCAGGTGACTGACCAGACCACCATCTACCACCACCACCACCAGCGAGTGGTACTTACTAGCAACCGCACTGCACTACTGGTGCTTGAATTCCCTTCCTGTAAGCTGAGTAAAGTCCTCCTGTAGGTGTCTTCTGCTGTACCCTGGACTCGCCTGGAGATTAGTGTAGTCTGGACACACACACACACACATACACACACGGAGTCAGCTGCAGGTTGTGTGGGCAAAGCAGTCTGTCCTGCATTGTCGCAATGGTTACCATGTGTGGTGTGTCCTTTGATATTTTTTTTTCCTGCCCTGCTGACACTTGAGGACAGTGTGCGTTTTAGGTGACGCATGTACCATGCATGGGTGCGTGTGTCTCTGTGTACGTGTGTGTGTGTGTGTGTGTGTGTGTGTGTGAAGGCTGAGTCAGTGTCTCTCTCTCTCTCTCCCTCTCTCTCTCTCTCTCTCTGGCTGGCCGCAGGGTCACCTGGCAACTGTAGCTGCTTTGACCATGAGTCAGCTCCCCCCTGTGTGGTGTGTGTGTGTGTGACTCTGCTGATGTGACAATGCTTGGTCACGCTGTGATTGACAGCTCAGGTGTGCCGACAGCTTAAGCTGCTGCAGGCGAAAAAAGAAGGTGATAAAGTTTCCTGCACAGAGAGAGATTATAGTTCCATAGCCCCGTAGTGCCATTCTTTGGTGAGGTGCCACTCACATCTGTGACAAGCAAGGTGTCTATTTCGCTGGCCTGTTAGTCACCACCAAAGATTCTAGAACCGAGCTCTGTTCTTCTAGAATCTTTGGTCACCACTGGTAAAAAGGGTGGCGTGAGTCAATCGTCATCTATTGAAGGTTGACCAACAGCTGAGGGTGTGTGTGGGCAGCAGCTGTTAGGATGAGCTTGGTGGTGTGCTGGAGACTAGAGGAGAGGAGAGCAGGGTTGTAGCTTCTTGGCTAATACTGTCTGTTGCCCTAGTCTGCAGCTTTGCTCGCTTTTGTCCCTGAAGTGATGAGGACTGCAATAGTCTTTACCTCAGATGGCCTTGATCGATTTTCTTTTATATCCTCATTTAGAGTGCAGCGAGCAGCAGAGCGGTGTGTCTGTGTGTTGTTGTTGTTGTGTGTACTGTACGCCGTTGTGTGTGTGTGTGCGTGTTTCGTCTTGTGTGTGGTTTGTTGTGCTTCTGCTTTGTTGTGTGCGTTGTTGTGCGTGTGGTTTGTTTTATGTGTGTATGTGCTTTGTTGTGTGTGGGACATTTGTGTGTGGTTTCTTGTGAGTGTGTGTGTGTGTGTGTGTGCGTGCGTGTATGTGTGTACGTGTGCGTGTGTACGCGTTGTTGTGTATGTGCTGTTGTGTGTGTGCGCTGTGTTTGTAGCTGGCGTCCTCCGGCTGAAGCTCTGGACAGCTCCATCACCGACACAGCCAGTCCCCCCCCCCCCCCCCCCTCTACAGCACTCAGCTGCTGCCGTACCGTCTCAGGGTTGCCCTAGAAACGCTGAATCACACAGCACAAAAACAGTGCACCCCCACTCTCTCTCCCTCTCACACACACACACACACACACACATATATATGTGCACTCTCTCTCAAACACAGATACGTACACAGACAACAGCGCAGACACACTGCTGGGATGATCCAGACTCCTTGCATAAGCAGTCATCACATCCCTTGTGCTATGTGAATGTGAAAGCATAATCTCATGGCTTTCTTGATCAATAAAGACCACTCCGCATGGATTGGCTTAAGTAGGTTGGCTTTTTGAATGCATCCTAAATATTCCCAGATGTCCTCCAATCTACGTCAGCGTTATGTGTTACCAGACATAGCCTCATTATTTTGGTCAAGCTACTGAGGAGTTCATGTTGGGTTCTGTCTCTGCCTCTTGAGACAATATTCAAAGGCCATCATTGTGTGGCCCCAAACAGTGAGCATTCTGTCTTGGCACTTTTAACAATGCCAGCAGCAGCACCCCATTAATCGCCGTCCAACACCCCAACATCGAGCCCTGTCTCCTCACACTGTCCAAGAGGTTGTAGTCATGTCCTCGGGATCTTAAGGGTGGAGACTTCTTCTCACCATCCATGACCCACCCCGAGGTTTTCAAGCTAGGATAGTCTGCCCCCAGAAGTAGCTGGGCTTGGTCTGTTTATCTGTCTGTCTGTCTGTCTGTCTGTCTGTCTGTGTCTACATGCATCTGTTTTCTGTCTGTCTCTGTGTCTGTCTGTCTGTCTGCCTGACTTGTCTTTGAAGATGGGGCCTTGATAGGATAGACAGGGCCTGGCGCCAGTCCAACCCCATTAGCTGACAGCTGCTGCACTGCACTGCACTTTCCAAGCCTTTCCTGGATGTGAGGCTATTTTGTTTAGCTTGTAGCCGATGCTTTTACTGATGGTTCAGCTGAGAAGATGGCTGATTCATTTGCATTAGTGGTGTTGTTGAGTACATTGATGAAGGGTGAAGTGAGGTTAGATTGCCACAAAGGTGTCGATATTCTTGTGTTGGATAACCCTAGATATATAGCCTAACTTAACTATTTGCTGTATGTTAGCTTTTTTGCTCATAGCATTGGTGCTACAGAGGTTGATGGTTTTGAAGCACAGTACACAACATTTCTAGAATCGGTTTTCGGTTTGTATTTACACTTTATCTGTATGCTACACTTATTGGCCTGATAGCTGCTAGCTGATATCTTCTGGTTGTCACAGAATCCTAAATGCTGTAAAGAATACAGAATATCATACAATATAACAATACAATATGATACAAAGAATATCTGTGTGGATCCGATCCCTCGCTGTTTCTTTGAGTCCAAGCCAGTCTGCGGTTTGTAACTCAGTGGAAGATCCTTGGTGTGTGAGTTTATTGTGTTTGGTGTCTGGTGTTAAGGGATGGTGTGGCGCTGGTGTGGCGCTGGTGTGGCGGTGGTATGGCGGTGGTGTGTCCCCGACCGTTGGACACACAGTAGCAGCAGGCTATCTGTTGTCTCAGGGGCAGGGATTGATGCTTTTGGTGGAGTCAGGATGTCTGTGTGCTGACTGCTGACGTATGAAATGGTGTGAACCGTTAGCAGGCGAGCTGCTCTGGGGTAGCTATGAAGTGCTGTCTCACTCACAGGGGTCGATGCCTTTGATGGACTTTGTTTGTGTGTGTTTTTGTGTTTGTGTGTGTATGTGTGTGTGGGTGTGTGCATGCTTACATGTTTGTCTTTGGGAGTGTGGAGGCATGTAAAGCCATAAAGCCTGAGGGGGGAGGGGCGGGGACGGAATGGGTGAGGGTCTCATTAACTGAGATCGATGGCTTTGATTTTCCCATTTAGCTGTGCCTGTGCCTGTGCCTGTGTTTGGGTCTGGGTCTGGGTCTGGATCGCCACTGACAGCCCGGTTCCAGCTGAGGCTTCAGTCAGTGCGATCATTGATCCGTCCAAGTAGGATTTCCTGTACTCGCCGGTTCGGTGCGTTCAGCTCTGGTTCAGTCCAGTCCAGTCCAGTCCAGTCCATTAGCAAGGCCAGGGTGGGCTTTGGGCTTTGGGCTTGGATGGGCTGGGCTGGGTGTTTTGCAGTGGTGATGGATGGATGGATGGATAGATAGATAGATAGATGGATGGAGTCTTATGGGACTGCTGCTGGTGGGGGTGATGTTAATGGTGGTGGAGCTGCTGGAGCTGTGTTCCGGAAGGTGCTCTTATTCTGTGCTGAGTGCAAAGGGGGAAAAGTACAGATTGCACTGCGCTGCTGTAATGAGTCTGGGTGATTTGGAGGGCAGGTACTGTATGTGTTCCCCTCTCTCTCTCTTTCTCTCTCTTTCTCTCTCTTGCTCACTAGCCCCCCCTCCCTCATTCTCTCTCTTTTCCTGTCTCGTTTGTACACACACACACACGACCGCACAGAAACAGACATGGACACAAACACACTTTCTGTCCCTAGCATTCCCAGGTCAGCAACGGTAGCCATGTTTGGCTGTGTCTGCTGGCGGAGAGCGAAGTGGAAAAACCCCAGCCTGCTCACGTGACACCGGATAGTGTGTGTGTGTGTGTGTGTGTGTGTGTGTGTGTGTGTGTGTGTGTGTGTGTGTGTGTGTGTACATGAATGTGTGTGTGAGTGAGAGAGAGAGAGAGAGAGAGAGAGTGAGGGAGAGCTCAATGATGCTGATACTGTTCTCGCTGTAAGAAACCCACTGGAGGCGCTGCCAGTCTGGTCTCTCTCTCTCTCTCTCTCTCTCTCTCTCTCTCACTCACACTCTTTTTTCCCTTCTTCCTCTCTTTCCTTCCCTTTCTTTGACCTCTCTGACCCTCATTTTTTCCTCTGTCATCCTTCACTTCTTTCTCTCTGTAACTTGTCATCAGCCCTCCCCCCCACCCCCCCAGAGCGACGACACAACCCTCCAACCACTCCTGATTTGAACTGCTTTCTCCTTCCCTTTCCTTTCCAGTGCTCAGTAATTTTCCAGAGCAGAGCGTTTATTGCTCCTCTCTGAAGCCTCTTCCCGCATGCCAATATCGCTCAGCTTTTCCCTGATAATTATAGTCGAAAAGCGGCAAGGGTGATTTGTTATTTTTAATGACTGGCTCTTAAAAGGTGAGGACACTTGGCAGTTATTGTGCGTCGTCGTGTATAACCCATGGCCGCTTCTCCGCTGGGTGGCTGAGCTGGAACGACGTGGGCCTCCTCCTCCTCCTCCTCCTCCTCCTCCTCCTCTCAGTTCCTCCGCAGGTTATTCGTCTCGGCAGGAATGCTCCTGTCCCGTGTCGTGTTCGCCCTGATGGCTAGCCATTAACAAAATTACGGCTCGGCATGCTCGGACGTGGCATTTCCCCCCCTGCTGGGGTGTTGAGGCGAGTGATTTACGTGCGGCTTGATTTATCGCCGTAATGTATCGACGCTAGCTAAGCTGCGTTCCTTGCTACGGCCTCAGGTTCGCCCAGCGGCCCTGCCCCCCCTCGCTCCTCCCCTGCCCCTCCTCTAACTACCATTTTCACACCTCATGACGGGATTGACTGACTGACAGCATGACTAACTGTTCGGGGTGGGGGGTGGGGGACAGTGCCTAAAGAGTAATGAGCAGACGCTACATAGTACAGATGTCATCTTGTCATTCACCGTGGATTGATTTCTGTTTGCCATAGCACCCTAGCTAGATTTTTAAGGTTCAAGAATGTAAGAGAGGTAGGCCAGTTTCAACTGAAGCATGTTAGCTGAGCAAACTGACTGCAAATCCGCCACAGGCAGATGAAACTCATTCATCATGACTGTTATATAAGGCATTCTTTTAAGTCGGGGCCTATACTGAGGCTCATGTGTGCTCTTTA
This sequence comes from Sardina pilchardus, assembly GCF_963854185.1. Taxonomy (NCBI): domain Eukaryota; kingdom Metazoa; phylum Chordata; class Actinopteri; order Clupeiformes; family Clupeidae; genus Sardina; species Sardina pilchardus. Next base: position 7,077,928 of record NC_085016.1, read on the forward strand.
CCTTAAAGTAGACCACCCTGGCCTTCACACACTGTGCTTGTGAGTGGGTGTGTGTGTGTGGATGGGTGGGTGTGTGTGGGTGTTGTGTGATGACTACGATCGAACCAGACATATGGGCTAAAGTCCATGTTATTGTTGAAGACTGGGCTTGCTATAGGCTGCTCATGTGTGCTTTTTTGCACGTGTGTTCCAATCTTAATCAGTGTGTTGTTTTTGTTCACCCGGTCAGGTTGTTAGTAATGAGTAACTTGGGGAACTGAATGCAGCATAGGGGATGAAGTAAATTATTGTCATACATACAGCCATGCTCAGGAGCATGCTAATACCGGAGATATTGTGTGTATGTGTGTTCACCTGTTGTGTGGCTGTAAACTGTGCTGTAAACTGTGTGTGTGTGTGTGTGTGTGTGTGTGTGTGTGTGTGTGTGTTGGTGTTCAAGTTCAAAGGTGACCATGTGTTTTGTGTTTCTCTGCTGGTTGTGCCTCAGTGTAAGAGTTAAGGGCCTTGTGGCATATAACAGCAGGCTGTCTTCTGTGCTCACTGGAGCCAGCAAGGGCCCTATACTTCTGTGTATTTTTACCCGCCAGTGGTGGTGTGCATATTAATGATAGAAAAAAGAAAGTGAAAGAATAGGAAGCATTTATAAGAAACCGCACCCTCTCTACCACACCCAACTTGTCAACTATCACTTATCTAACTATCAATTATCACCAGCAGCAGTATTTCCGCAAATTTCTGGATTTTTTGTTTGTTTGTTTGTTTATTTGTTTATATGCTAATTGTGTATTATACTCAAATACACACTAAATTGCTGTCCAGTTGAAAATGAGTCCAAATAGTTATACTCCAAAATTATATTTTATTGACATTTTGTATGCAAAATTTTACTCAGGGATTTTGGACATCTGTTTTCATTATTCCACTAATCAGAAAATACTACAAGTAGTTTGAAAACATATTTCTCTGTTTCTAGGGATAAAATCTAATCTAAATCAGGCTATGAATGATATATTAATAATCCTTTCAATTAAAACGGTCAGAATAGAGGTAGAACTAAAACTGGGTTGTTTGGTTACCTGTAAGATTTATTGAAATGAAGGTTTGAGAATATGAGAAGAAAACAGCCTATACGCATTGTAATTGATCAGTGTCACTAAAGCCAACAGGATATAATGCATATCTTTTTTCACCCTTTAAGAACCCGAAAATCCAAATATAACTAATAAAAATGCACGGCAATGGCAAACACTCACATGCTACTGAAGCGATAGTTATTTTCTAAGTTATCAATCAACCAACTATCACCATTTCAACAGTCCAAATTCTTGCCTCAAAACTACTCCCATAGCTGATACTTCTAGACCAGTTCCAGTGTATCAATTAAATAAGTGAAGGTAACATATAGCTTATACAGTTAGTTGGTATTTAGCTATTTAGTTGTGTAATCATTTATATATCCATTATCAGGTAGGTATTTGCTTCAGGGCAATGTGCGGGAAGTCATGTGCAAATTACCTGGGAGCATAAGATACAAACACTTGCCAGGTGGTAACTCCCTTTCAGCAGGACGATCTGTTGAACAGGTCTGGCAACATTAGTACTTGTTTGTAATAATCTAGTGTTGATATAACTAGATAAAAGATATGATTTATCTTTGTGGCTAATAATTAAATAAAATATATGAATATAAATCATCAGTTGTGTCATACTTGTTTGTGTGGATTGGAAAGGAGAGCGTAGATTGTTTTGACAAGTCTTCTGTGATTGTCTTGACATTTAACGATCATGTTAACGGGAAAATGATGGATGATTTAAACATTAACTGGTGCTCGTGAGCGTTGAGCCTAGGTTGTTGTGTTATGTGGAAAAGTGGCAGTTGGAGGCCTAAGTTTGGATGTACCCGAAGCGCTGGTCTCCGGATGGCCAATAAAAGAATGACATGCTTGGGGATGTGGTGTGCTGCTGATGAATGGACCGTTGAGTGTGTCGACACACACACACACGCTCCAATCCACCCGCCTGCGGGTGTAGCCGACTTCTCATTCGGAATGATTATGAAAATGTATCCAAATGTGCTGAATGATGATGGCTGATCAGATGAGCGATGTCCAGTCACGTTTGTTGGCTCCGGTTTTGATGATGTTTGCATGGACTGTTTGCTGCTGTAACCAGTACCTCGTTGTAAATGTTTCTTTAGCATATTTAAATTTGGCATCAACTTGGCATCATTACATTTGTATGGAGTGCTGTTTTACAGTATTTTCCCTGCACATGTTGATGTTATAGGCTGTTGACATTCACATAGGCTGTATGTTTAGTCTATCTAGAACTGAAATAGTTCAAGAAGGCTAGCTTGACAGTGGAAACTATGATGCCCAGCGATATACTCTTGTTGATGGAGCTAAAGCGCTAGCTCGACAGACTTAGCAACAGTAACCAAGACGAAAGGTTGCCACGAGCCACAGATGTACTTGACCAAAGAACAGAGATGACGAGCCTTGGTGCTGCAGCGCAAGTGCTGGAAACGCTCTCTTATTGTCTACATAGCCAGAGGCCACTCCGGCTAAACATTCATTTGTCAAGTGTCGAGCATTTGCCACATTCATAGGTGACTGCTCAGGATGTCTGAGAATATTTCCTGGACCCTGAGGGGGGGAATGGTGCATGTTATTGGCTGTGATAGTTTTGGTATGTATGGTATTTCACATGCCAGCTTTAAGATCAATTTATCCTTTTTTTTTAAATGACTATTTTGCATTTTTGTTTAATTGTTTCAGATTTTGTAGTGTCTCCTCTTTAAAGATTAACTGCACTTCATTGTCCTCTGTATATGACATAAATTATATACCATAAATTCCATAGACAAATCAAGCAAGTATTTTTAAGTGTCGACGCGATTTCAGTTCCATCATGTAAAATCTCCTGAAATAAGGAAGAACGCTGAACAGAGTGCACTTCAGTGACCCAGCAGTTGGTTTAGAGTGATCACAAGCCTGCACTGTTCCTTGGAGGCTTCTGTTGTGCAACGCTTTGTGGCCTTCTCACAAAGACCCATGGGAAAGCTTGTGTCCCAGAGGTCACCGAGCTTTGTGAGGAGCTCTGCCAGCCCGGGCACAGAGAACTCCATTTCCCACAATGCCACGCAGGGCATCAGCTCAGGCAGGCACATGTTTCTTTTATGTAATTTCATATGAATTATGCACGCAATGTTTTTTTTTTTTTTTCCTCCCCTCTCTCTTAATCTCTATAAATAGGTCTGTTGTAAACAGTGTCTTGAAGCAGCAGCAGCAGCAGATCATGAGTGTGTGTGTGTGTTAGGGTTTGGTTATGTTTCCCATGCTGGGAGTTGGCTTGGGTGGGTCTAGCCCCGCTGCTCACGAAAGTGACAGCAGAACTGATGGAACTGGATGTGATGGGTTTTGACCCGAGGGGGGGGGGGGGGGAGAAGGGAGTCCGGGGGCATGTGACGTGCCAGCGTTGTTTGTTGCTCGGGTTTGTCGGTGGATGTCGGCCCACCTGGAGCTGCACTGGCAACGGCGCACCCTAATTCGGCTAATCTGCTTGATTCGTTGTGTCAGGTGTGCCGGCGCTTTGGTTTTAGTGTGCAGAGCAGAGCAGGGCAGGCCTGTGTGAGAATGAACTCGGTCACATCTGAGCACCGGCTGCCACTGTTGTGTGTGCACGCACGGAAAGATAGGAATGTGGCGCCATCTACTGGCCAGAGCTCAGAGCTGTTTTTGTTTTGTTTTGTTTTTTTGTGGTTGGTCTCACTTGCATGCTTGTGTAATGGTTTGATAAATGTACAAATAGTGGCTAAAATGTGGCCTTCTAGTTTTGTGGTTCTTCATATTTGTGGTCTAGTTTTGAGGAAGATGATAAATCTCAAAGGCAAACATTTGAATTGGATTAGGCATTATTTTGAAATATAATTATAAAATGATCCCTAACAACACTGGTGAAATATTTGTATTAGTTTTTATTTGGATGAAGAATTTTTTCAATGTTGTTTTTTCCCCCCCAGCAATCTAACTATTTGCAATAGGGCACTGTTTCTATTCTACTCAAGCCACCAAGCCAACTCTTTGTGCCTTTTAAATAAAGGTGAGGCCTATTCTTTGTCCACCAGGTGGCGATGTTGCTCTATTGTAGACCTGCTGAGAATACCTCAATCAGCACTTTTTAACGTGCAATAAAAATACACATGTCCAAGTTGAGAGCCCCTGAAGTTTTGATGGATTCCTATCAACATTTCAGTTAAGTCTGAATGTTGAAAGATTGACTGTCAAGGCAGAGACAACAAGATGACATCTATATAATCTTTTCAAGTCATGCAACATTCTTTGCTAAGTGTTTTGTGCTCAGTCATGCCGTAAACAGTTGTCTTGTGCGCCGTTGAATAGATCACATACGTGTCGGGCTCAAGCGTGACTGATGATTGACTGTTCCTATTAGCTTAATGGAGTAAAGGATATCTTTAGAGGTATAGCCAAGCACAGTCAAACAAAACTAACAACAACCACCCATTGTATTGTGTACTCAGGTACTTTATCGAAGTGCTTTGCGATGAAAGTGGAACCTCACTAAAGTGTAGCACTCACCTGGATAAAATATGCACAAAACTAGATACAAAGACGTTTTGCTTATTGTTATTTTATACAGCTTTGCAATAGGTATGTCAGTTGTGCGTTGACTAAACAAAGGGTGCGATTTTCGGTGTGATTTTCCCTACATGCTGCATTGCTCTCGTGTGAAAGGCAGTCTGTACATCTAGCGGCGGCAGTGAAGTCACTCTTCCTAGCTGTTGTCATGTTGTGTTGCGCTGCACATCCAGTGATCCGGAGGCTTGATAATACCAAGTGTGTGTGATTGAGTTATTGCCGCAGATTCACAGCATTCATGTGTGAATTGGGCCACGGCGACTCTCACAGACGGAGCTGAATGTTTTGGGCGAAAGATTATACATCTCTGGTGGTTTTGCAGCAGCAGCAGCGGTAATACACGTCTGTCTGCCGGTCTGCCTGTCTACCGTTGGGGAAGTGCACGTAGAATAACCTCAGGCAGGGCTTTCTCAGCGACCTCACTTCCTCTGGGCTTGGCCGCCGACACACGAAAACGTGACTCGGAACACGATGAGAACGCGAGGCTGACGGCTAGAACAAAAACACACTCTCCTCGTTTACTGTTAGATTAGTCCCATGTCTCTGCGTCAGTGTCTCTCTCTCTCTGGTCAAGGTGCATTTGTGGTTATTTGAACTTATGGAGATGTCAGCAGATCACACCGAATCATAAGTGTCTCCCTGCCTGATGTTAAACAGTGCCTGGCTAATCATTTTGCATCAAGTTTAAGACTCAGGTAGGTATAGTTGGAATGATGCATTCTGATTTTTAAAAAAAAAAATTTTTTTACTAGTTCTATTAGCAGCTTGCTTGACATTTTACAGGTTATTATAGGCCTGTATACATTGGTGGTGGTGGTGGGTGAGTAATCCTAATTCCTTCCTTTAACGTTACCAGGAAGAACCAAACTAGACCATTGCAATTTCTACACTTGTTTAATTAGTGCGGGAGATCCAATCAGAGGGGAATCTTGGCTGAAGTGGGCCAGGACCGGACCTCTGGCCCGCTTAATTGCCGCCGCCTCCTTTGAGGCTGTGGTGCATGTAGGGCGCCCCAGTGTTCCTGCTGAAATAATGCTTTTGGCTTTGGAGCGAGATCCCTCTCTCTCTCTCTCTCTCTCTCTCTCTCTCTCTCTCTCTCTCTCTCTCTCTCTCTCTCTCTCTCTCTCTCTCTCTCTCTCTGCCCTCCAACGTGACCATCTCGGAAACGTGACCGACGCTCACTGTGCTTTCTCGGCTTGGCTGCTGCTCTGCTGCGCTCTGAAGTGTGTGTGTGTGTCTGAGTGTGTGAGTGTGTGTGTGTGAGTGTGCGAGTATGCGTCTGTGTGTATATATGTGCATGCCTGTGCGTGTGCACGCATCTAGCCGTGTGTGTGTGTTGGGTTGTCAGTATGTGGCTTGCTCACTCAGGAACGTGGGAACATTGGGCTGGCATATCACAGACCTCGGGGATGTGGGTGGTGCTGGGGCTGAGGAGGATGGTGATGGAGCTGGAGCTGGGGTGGGGTGGGAGGGGATGGGGATGGAGCTGGAGTGGGGTGGGGTGGGGTGGGAGGGGATGGGGATGGAGCTGGAGTGGGGTGGAGATGCTGATTTTGTGTTTCATCGCCTGGAGCTCCGATTGCTTCGCCTGTTAGAAGAGAGAGCGCTGAGAAGGAGAGATGCGAAGTAGTGTGTGTGTGTGTGTGTGTGTGTGTGTGTTTGTTTGCACACAAGTTTGAATATGTGTGATGGCTGGATCATTTTCTGTATCTAATGAGTGAGAACTCTTCCCTCCCTCGCTTCCTCCCTCCTCCGCTCTTCCTCTCTCTCTTCCCCTCGTTCTCTTTCTCTCCGTGCCCTCTCCCATTTGTTCCCTCGCTCTCTCATCTTCAACTCGGCACGTTCGTCTCGCGTTTCTATGATGCGCAAGCGACAGACTTCACGTGCCAGCACCGCGTGCCCGCCAGAGAGTGTGTGTGTGTGTGTGTGTGTGTGTGTGTGTGTGTGTGTGTGTGTGTGTGTGTGTGTGTGTGTGTGTGTGTGTGTGTGTGTGTGTGTGTGTGTGTGTGTGTGTGTGTGTGTGTGTGTGTGTGTGTGTGTGTGTTTATGGAGGGGTAGTCCTGGAATGAAGAACAACTATAGGAGGGTGAAGGGGGTATTTTTACCATGGTAGCTGAGGTGCATTTTGAGAGTGTGTGTGCTTATGAGAGAATGTGTCCTGTGTGCGTGCGTGCAGATGTGTGTGTTTGTCTTTGTGCTTGTGCTCCTTATGGAATTTGGCCTATACATAATGGAGTCAAATTCCACATGGAGCTCGTGGCAGCATACAGCAAATTGATGGCTAATGCTTCCAATAGCCCATTGTATCACGCTGCGTCATAGTCAGGTGTTTTAGACATATGCAAGGCTGTTGTCCCACGGCTGATTTGGAAGGGAGCGTCATGAATGGACCCTTTTCATGGCTTCATGGTTGCAAAGATTAGTCTAAATGACATGTCCTCGTTGGTAACATGCTATATCCAGGTATAGTTAAGTATTGCAATATATGTAGGCTGATAAATCACACTTTAGTTTGCACGTGATGTGCAACTATGTGTGAGTGCTGAAAGGGAGATGTCTTTGCTTATCTTTGTGTGTGTTTGTATAGAGTCTGTGCATACATTTTTGTATAGAGTGAGTGTGTGTACATTTTTGTGTAGAGAGTGTGTGTGTGTGTGTGTCTTGCTTTGTACAGAGTCTGTGCATACATTTCTGTATAGAGTGAGCGTGTGTGTGTGTGTGTGTGTGTGTGTGTAGTGTGTGTGTGTGTGTGTGTGTGTGTGTGAGAAGCATGGTGTCTGTGCTGAGCCTGTGTGACTCGGCGGGAGCTGTAAAGAACATTGGCAGAGCAGACCGGTTGTAACCGGCTCCCACACGGACCAGGTTACAGATGCGCTGTACATACACAGTGGGCTCACTCTCACTGCCTTCCCCTGTGTTGACATGACCTTCACCATTCTCTATCTGTTCTCCATCGCTCTTGACTTTACCTGAAGCTCTCGCTCTCTTTCTCTCTCTCTCTTTCTCTCTCTCTTTCTCTCTCTTGCGCTCTCTCTCTCTCTTGCGCTCTCTCTCTCTCTCTCTTTCTCTCTCTCTTTCTTTCTCTCTCTCTTGCGTGCTCTCTCTCCTTTCTTTCTTACTCTTTCTTTCCATCCTCTCTCTTTTCTCTCTCTCCTCTTTCTTTCGTGCCCTCTTTCTCCCCTCTTTCTTTCTCTCCCTCTCTCTCTTCCACTCACACACTTTCTCTTTCTTTCCCGCCATCCTCTTTCTTTCTCTTTCTCTTGCTCTCTTTCTTTCTCTTTCTCTTGCTCTCTTTCTTTCTCTTTCTTTCTCTCTTTATTTCTCCCCATCCTCTCTTTCTCTCTCTCTCTCTCTCCCTCCCCCTCTCTCCCTCCCCCTCTCTCTCGTTCTTTCTCTCTGTTCTCTCACAGAAGTACTCGGTGTGCTTATTTCCATGTGCCATTTCCTTACCTGAAGGTCTGCCGTGCACATGCACACATCACTCTTTCACAGTAACTCTTTCTCCTTTAGTCACGCTCTTTCCTCCTCTCTCTACGCTTTGCCCACCGTTATCTCTTTGTCATTCTTTTCCTCTTCATCCCTCAATCACAGCTTTCCTCCCTTCTTTACATTAAGCCAAGGTATCTCTCTCTCGCTCCCCGGTTCCTTTGTCTCTGGCCCCCCTCCCCTCCTCCCCATGTCCATCATGCTAACAGATGGTCAGATGGCAAACTGTACAGCAGCTGTTCTCACTTAGCCGGTACAGTTTGTTTACTTTATCTGAGAGGACAAGCACCACATCACAGGAGATGGTAAATAACATAATAAGCTGCTGCCAAATGAATTGATTTGAATAAGACCGACTTATTTGAACTCACGGTGGGGGAATGTTGACTTGGTTTCACTGTGATTAGTAACGTTGCAAGATGCAGTCCACCTTAATTAGACAAAGAGGGTGTTCCCGTCGCCGTAAGTAACGAAGGTGGTATGGAACAGAAAGGAAGCCTTGTTTGGATTCACGTAGACTTCCAAGTGAGGCTCAAGCCATTCCATGATATCGCTGATAAGTTAACTCTAACTGCGTCTTGTCTTCACTGACACTGTCTGACAACTCGTGCATGGTGACGCGGTCTGAAAAAGGTTTCAACTATTTTTGAACAGGGAAATATCAAAGGTGGTGATGAGAATATGAGGACCGGTGGACAGAACAGTCTTTTTAGGATCGTGGGGCGTGTTTCAACCAATACAAGGTGAACACACATCTGCACACAAATAGTCTACCACGAATCCTGTAGGGAGAACGGTCAAAAGCATCCTTCTTCTCGCAAATCCTTTAATCACTGTTTTATGTTCGTTTTTTAAAGTTATTGCGCTGTCAACATGTTTTTACAACAGACGTGATTGCGAAACCTAATGTCTTACTTCTCTGTTGATGGCCTTATTATTGTAAATGAAACCAACTGAAGCACGCTCAGGTGACGTGATGGACAGAGGGGCAAAGGTACACAATCAACGTATAAAGCCCGCCCTGACGATTTGATCGGTACATTCAGTTCTCTGCCAGGCATAGATAGATTGATAGATACTTTATTGATCCCCAAGGGGAAATTCAAGGTCCCAGCAGCTTAAGACACCACGCCCAACAACATACACTACAATGTAAACAGGAAAATACAAAGCAAATAAACAAATCAACATGACTAAAGGAGCAGTAAAATACTAGAGATAAAGATGTGCATGAATGTACTGAGGATTGGTACTGTGACCCAGTATGAGGTATGAGGTGTGTGTCAAGTTGGTAGTGTGTCAAGTTGGTAGATACAAGCTTGTCAATGGAGCAAAGCCAGACCGAATTTCCCGACTTGGGCAGTATTAAATTCGGGCCGGGATTCAGGCTAGCGATACCCCCTGCAGGCCCAGAGTTGGGGTGCGTCTTGCTGGCCTGTGGGTCCAGGTTGAGTTTGTGGGGTACTGGGGAGCAGGGGAGGCCAGCAGGGCTAATCTGATTACTGACCAAATGGGTAAATCCAAAAACAAGAACATCCCTTCGATACATTTTGCAAAACACGCACAGACGCACAGACACACGCGTACAGACGCACATACATACACACACACACACACACACACACACACACACACTCTCACGCATGCACAAAGGAGTCGCTCTTGTACACTTTCAGACACAAAAGAAAGCCACCCATGTGTGTATCTGACATTTCCAGACCCCCCACCACCCCTCCCTCCCTGTCCGAGAATAAACCCACCGCTTGATCCTAATCCCCAATGTTCTGTCCCACTCTCATCCGCTAACCCACTGCCACCCTTACAGACACACACCCACCCACCCACACACACACACAACATAACACAAACACATACTCACACTTTTTCAGACACACACACACACACACACACACACACACACACACACACACACACACACACACACACACACGCAAACACGCACACACTTTACTACTACCTCTTATTTACTTCTGCTCACTCGTATTCTTTAAGTCTCTATACCCCATTACCACCATAACACTTGTTACAGCTGAGATTGAAGCGGCATGTTGCCAACTGTTTATCTTCTTCCTGATGGAACACTGCCAGTCAGCTGCACCAACGTTTACTTTCGGTTGTGAAATGGCCAAGGCTGCCAAATCATTATCGCCACATCAAACTTATCTCACTGATACGTTCAATTGGGCAGTGCTAGCTACATGATCCGTTTGTCAGAAGGCAATAAATACTCTTTGGATTTCCAACAACAACTTTCTCTTTGGATTTCCAACAACAACAACAACATCAAAAAACAAACAGGAAATTGACACACATCTTTAGACCTGTTAAAGCAGGTGGCTGTTTTTTTGGTGGTGTTTTGAGTTGGGTCTTTTGAGATTACCTGTTGTACCGCTGTTAAGTCTGTTAAGTCAACAACTCTGTAGTGATGAGCAGCAGCACAGGGTGTTTCTGTTCCATTCATGATCTATATGCAGCCCCCCCCACGGCTCGGCCCTAATCCCTCATGTTCTGTCCCACTCTAGGAACCAGTACTAACCAGTAACCCTTAAACACACACACACACACACACACACACACACACTCACACACACACACTCACACTCACACTCACACAGTTGATGAGTCTGTGCACCAGCTGTAGATTACGGATTGCCTGACGCCCTGCCTTATCTCGATGTAGAGACAGAGTAATGAGAGTGAAATAATCTGACCGTATGGACACAGTTGCTGGAAATCAATCTCTGTGTGTGCGCAGGTGTGTGTGTGTGTGTGTGTGTGTGCGTGCTTGCTTGAATGTGTGGGTATGTACAGTGGTCTATTATCTGAGAGTTCCCACACCAACCTCAAACATGATAATGGAGCTGTCGGATGTGTGGCAACTCTCTCTCTCTCTCTCTCTCTCTCTCTCTCTCTCTCTCTCTCTCTCTCTCTCTCTCTCTCTCTCTTTCTTTTCCTTTTCCTCTCTCTCTATCTATCTCTTCATATCTCTCTTTCTTTCTTTCTCTCTCTCTCTCACACACACACACACACACACACAGTAAGGGGGGCCAGTGGTCCATATGGTGCCTTGGTTATGTAACAAAGTGAGCGATCAGCAGTAGCCAATCCGGTCCTGTTGCCGTGGAGACCAGCACCAGCCTACTGAGATGGCCAACAGGCATACCTCAGCAGTGATCGCCAAAGCCACACACACATACTCACTGGTTTGTGGATAACACATTCACATACACCTGTGAGGGATGTACCGTACAAACACACCTACTTGACACACACACACACACACACACACACACACACACACACACACACACACACACACACACTTGTGCACGCATGCGATTTATGCATTAACACACACACACACACACACACACTCACACACATTCACACAGAGGTAGATATATTTGGGTGTGTTGAAACCCAGGTGCACCAGTGTAGTGGCATTTAGATGCAAGTATGTGTATTGTATACCTTGTACACCTCCCTTATTGTGTACGTGAGGCTTATTTGCCCACAGCCATGAAGTGTGTTTGTAAATATTGACAAACACAGTTTGTCTGTGTTTGTGCCTGCCTGCGTGTGTGTGTCTGTGTTTGGGGAGGGGGGAAGGCACTCTGCAAGACTGCATCCACGTCATCATTTTAGCGAGCTCTTTCTACCCACAATCCTTTGCCTCTTGCATCCTGGGCGGTGCCCTTGCGTGCAGACTCACACATACAGTATATACAAAAATAGCCCCCCCTTCACCCCCTACCCTGACAGTGTATCTGAGGAGAGGAGGAGATTGAGGGGGTGGGGGTGGGGTTGCGCGTTTTTACTCAAAGGAGGTGAAAGAGGTTGAGAAGAGGGGAATGAAGTGGTTAGTTTGTTTTTAGCCGCCCAGATACAGCAGTAACAGTAGCACTAACTCCGTATTCCTTTGTCCTTCGTTTTGTTCATTTGCAGAAGCCACAATGAATGGGCTCTGCTCAGCCACCTCATATAGCCCCTATGGGCTCCAACCGGTCCGCTGTGTATTTTCCTATGGCTTTGCCATGATGGTATAGTGTGGCATGAGTGTGTGGTCGCTACGTTGCATCCTCATTGCTGGAAAAAGTGATGTAATGTGCGCTCGCAGAGACCCGCAACCGCAGTGACATTTTCCCCTGTGATGTAACGCGCACACAAACGTGCGCTCTTTATATTGTACCATAGAGTGTGTGTGCCCCTTTTGGGGGCGCGGCAATGGAGTTTAGGGGTGTTTTTTTGTTTTGTTTTGTTTTCCCAAAATGTGGCCGTTATCGTGAGGTTTAAACATTTCTTCTGTAGATGTCCTCGTTGTCTAGATGCTGCTGTGGTTCAGATGCTGAGCACATGGTGCACCTCTGTCCTTTGGGTGGCATTTTGAGCTGCGCTTGCTGCTCTTGACTTTTTTTTATTCGTTTCGTTAAAACTTTAATGGACCTTCTGAATCCGCCCCTTTCCCTGCATATACATGCAAACTCTCTCCCACGCACTGACACACTCCGAGCCACATGCACACAAACACACACGAATATGCACATACTCTCACACACACACACACACACACACACACACACACCCGCACGCATGCACACACATGTGCTTGCACAGACACTTTCCTACAAACACACACTTGTGTCAGACATGACACACACACACACACACACACACACACACACACACACACACTGTCACGCACACTTTTACACGCTCACACTCACTCTCACACACACACACACACACACACTCTCACACACACACACACACACACACACACACACACACACTCTCTCTCACACAGACACACACACACACACACACACACACACACACACACACACACACACACACACACACACTCTCGCACACACACACACACACACACACACACACACACACACACACACACACACACACACAGCAGCAGCAGCAGCACCCCGGTGCAGAGCCCCATACCCCCTGTCCGCTTTACGTAACCCAGCAGGCGACTCTAATGGCGGATCAGAGCCCCGGGCGGCCTGGACCAGCCGAGCGGAACACTTACTCACACTTCACCGGCCGCTAGAGAGGGAGAGAGGGAGAGAGAGGGAGAGAGAGGGAGAGAGAGAGGGAGAGAGAGGGAGAGAGAGGGAGAGAGAAGGAGAGAGAGAGGGAGAGAGGGGGAGAGAGAGAAGGAGAGAAAGAGAGAAAGAGAGACGGACAACTTGTGCTTGTGGGTTCTTCTCACTCTTTGTTGAGAGATCGGCGGAGCATGCTTATGCGTGATGTCAAACTCGGTCACGCAGACACACACAAGCACGCTCTTCCTCTCTCACACACACAAACACACACACACACAGGCACACACACACACACACTCCCATAAACTCATCTGCACAGTTTGCAAACATTTCATGGATTGATTTTTGTCCCTCATATTTTGTTCTAAATTGCATAGCATTTCAGGAGTTTTGTGCGACGTTATCAGCCGCTCTTGTGAACTCCTGGTCTTTGCGGCGCTACTTTGGGTTAACGAAGCTCAAGTCATTGCTTTAATGAGGATCCTCACACTGCGGTGAATTTGAGTCACCGTTACAGCTTATGCGACACCATCGGAAGGATCAAAAGTTAGATCTCGTTTTGGACCTCCTATCTCTTCTCGGGCGAACTCTACCATCCTGTTCCCGCTTTCTGGTCCTGTGAATTTTCCGCTCTTTTTTTTTTTTATAAGAACCTTTTAGGGCATCGTTTTTCATGTCGCGTTATGTGTGCCCAGCTGCCCCCTAGCCTCTCTGATGTCACTTCCTCCGCTCAGATTACATAATGGGCACTGGGTCGTGCGTGTGCGTAATCTTTGCCATTTCTGTGTGTCGGGGGGGCCAACTGCGCTTGCGCCTTGACGGCCCGCCATTTTGTGTATTGTTTTGTCGCTACTGTAAATGGGCGTGGTGCGGGGGAGGCAGGACTCAAAATGGAGGAGGCGGAGGAAGAGGCGGAGATGGGTCACGTGTAGTCAGGCATGGCACAGACCGTCATGTACACTGTACTGTACATGCACTGTTCATATCATGCACCCTTTAAAACTCTGGGTCCCTTTGAGGACTTCATTATTTATTTTTAATTACTTTTTTTTTTAGGTAGGGCTTTCGTTTTCGAAATTCTTTCGTACTTTTGCTCTTTTGTTGATGTTTGTATTTATTAACTCAACACACGTAAACATTGTATACATATCATGACATGCAGGTTTTAGAAGGTATGCAAGTAAAGTCTGTGTCAAGACTTGTCTGGAAAAGCGCTTCTGAGTAAATAGCATCACTAGTTGTCGTCATGGCTTAGGGCAGGTTATATAAGGTAGAGCCTCTCGCTATCCATTTCTATCTCTATCGCCCCCCCCCCCCCCCCCCCCCCCCTCCCCCATATACTGCAGAACATACACACACACACACACACACGCGTTCATATGCACACACACGGCCACTACTACCATACACTTCACACACACCAGAAATAGCGAACCTATTTCTGTCCCATGTACAACAACAATAACACACTTCATAAGCATCTCTACAGACACGCTCGGCACTGACTGACTCATCCGCCCAGGTTTGTGCGTTTCTCCTTTGCCTCACTTCTCATCTTCGCACTCCGTGAGCAACATCACTGTCTCTCTTCTCTCCCACACAGAACATACCCTCAAGATTCACACACACACACAAGCACAAGCACACGCGTCACGCAGACCCACACAAACACACCCACGTAGACCAACATGCTCACAACTACTTGTTAATTATTTTTTTTATCTTGCGAACAATTCCTCCACAAATTTTCTCCCACGCTGTATTCTAAAGACCCTGGAAGAGAGAGTGGCCAGCCATGTTTTGTTTTGGCACGTTTGTTTTTGTCACCTACATCTTGCCGCCTGTCCGTTTCTGATGGTTAGATAATATCTGGGTTATCCGTGCGAATCCCAATGTGTACAGCCGTCAAAGAACATCCAACAAAGCCCCCCGCACCACCCACCCCCACCCCCACCCCCACCCCCATCCTCTGACCTCTCGTACACATCCATACGCTTTGTCGCACACACTCGCACGGAACTACACAAAAGTACACAACCATGCAAAGTACAAAATGTACTAGGTCAGTAGTTTACGTGCGGGCCATGAGAACCCCCGCCCTCGCCCGCTTACCCATCGCTCTGACCCTCCACCCACGCCCGCTTCCCATTGGACGCCGAAGAGGCACGGGATGGCCGGCCATTGGCCGAGACGAGGCTGGATATGTGTTCCTGAGCCGTGATTGGTGCTCTGGGGGCGGAGGCGTGACGGTAAGCTGTTTACGCCCGGCGCTCCTCGTCTCCGAGCATCTGCTCGATGGAGGGAAAAGGGACGGAGAAGGGCGAGAGACGACGGCGAGGAGACGGGAAACAATGGACACGCCACAGCTGCAGTTACTGTAGAGGCGGCCGAGGAGAACCCAACGGCCAAATTCCCAGTGTTGGGAAAATTCCCAGTGTTGGGAATTTGGCCGTTGCAACGAACTCCCTTGCTTGTCGGAACATCGCGCCATAAATCTTTCACCCGATGAGTCGCCCCAGGTGTCGTTGACTGGTTGATATTGTGCGCAGGTGTCAATTCCATCAGCTCGCCGAACAGCCACTCCTTTCTCTCCAGCTTCCATTACAGTAACCCAACATATGAGCGACCGATAGCACCAAAGAAAATGGCCAACTTTCTCGTCTGTTCCTCCTTTCCCTCAAGACCTACTTTTGTGCCCCAATACCCCCTCCCGTCCACAACTCTCAGCCTAACGAGGGCCCACAGATGACCTCTGACCCTCCCGCCTTCAGGGCCCCTGGTACCACTCTGTGTTTCACCACAGGAGAAATGTGTCTAACCACAGGGGGTAGGCTGTTAATTACACGCCAGCGAGAATGATTGGCATTTGACCATGGAACGAAGTTGCCGAGTCGAAGACCGTGTAGCATGACTGAGGGGGAAATTCATTCATTTGCTCCCGATATCCGGAATTTGATTTAGAGTGCCATTGGAGGTCAGAATATCATTAAAATGTAACTTTATGGGGGGAAAAAAAGGAATTTAATGCAATATAAATATCTATCAAATATTAGTTAAAAAGTCAGTGCTTTAGGAGTTCTCATATGGAGCCATCCATATCACCAGTGAGAGTTTATAGAAGTGGCTGGCTGCACTGCAGGTGACTGCGTAGCTTTGCCCCGTCCCACTCTCCGTCCCGCGGTGCGGATCTCTTTCTGTTTGTGCTCTTTGTCAGCCTTGGTTTTATTTTTATCCCGCCATGTTTGCCCACAACTGTAAGCGGTTTTTTTTTTTTTTCTCAAGGCTTCACCCCCCCGCCCCTCTGTGTTTGCAGTGTTGTAAACGGTTCGGTTTCGCCCAACCCCTGGTCAGTAGCCTCTGTGTGTGTGTGTGTGTGTGTGTGTGTGTGTGTGTCAGTGCGTCCATGATGCGCATGCGCTCTAAAGTGTTTTTTTTTTGTGTCTGCATCTGTGGGAGCGCGTGGGAGTGCATGTGCCATCCGCCATGTTGTTCTTAAGCAGCGTTCTATACCGTGTGTGTGTGTGTGTGTGTGTGTGTGTGTGTGTGTGTGTGTGTGTGTGTGCGTGCTGTGCATTGGCCTACACTGATGTGAAGCGACAGGAGTAGCATGGGCTCGTGGGGGGGAGCCCACACTGCATGTTCTTCACCATACCTAAGAGCAAGGCAGGAAAAAACGCAATGGGGAAAACAAGGAACGCTTGATCCGTGGAGAAAGACAATGGACGAAGAGAGAGAAGGAATGTTTTGGGAAGGAGGGGGGATGAAATTAATCAAATCTCGTTATATTAGCCCGTAGTCTTGACATCCCCTGAAATATAAACACCCTATTGATGGTTGTGAGGTGGGGGTTGGGGTTGAGGGTGGGCTGATCAGAGAGACTGACTGACTGACTGAGTGACTGACAGGTGCAATTGGTTCTCTTTTCTTGATCTAACGACACGGAGCAGATAGGAGAGTCAGATAAGAATGGCCGGTCCCACACCTACAGTAGGCTCTTCCTCAGGGCGTTCAAGGATCCTCCCGCAGCGCATACCGTATACAGCGCTCGCTACAGAGAGAGGCGAAAGAAAGGCGGCGCTCTGTAGGGTGTGTGGTCCACACCAGAGCGCCTGATTGGCTGAGTGCCGTCGTCGGCGTTGTCTGTTTACATAACCGCGGCAACAGAGAGGCTCGGCTGTGCTGTGACGTCACGGCTTTGCCCTCGCCTTTTCGCCCTCCCCATTCACTGATCAGGGAGTGACAAGCTTAGGAGAGGCTCAGTAGGAGCACAATTAGCAGCATACATACACACACTCGGGCGCACACACACACACACGCACACACACACATTCACTCACTCAGGACGTAGGAGTTTCACCCCCCCCCACCGGTGTCACTCTGTTTTTTGGGGGGAGCGTGTGTGTGTGTGTGTGTATGAGAGGGACACGGTCCGGACTACTGTGCGACCCGAAGGGTTGCGGGGGTCGTTAGGTGGCTTTAGGGTGCGGGGTCGGGGGGTCGGGAAGTTGCGGAGAAATCGACGGCAGCTGCAGCCACTGCTGCTGGGGGTGCTTTTTTTTTTTCGGTGAAGGACCACTAACCGCCATATACCTCAATGAGAGAGAAGGGGCTTGTGGAGAGCAAGGGCCATAGCACGGACAGCATGGCCCTGAAGCTGCTCTTCTGGGAACTGGAGCAGCGTCTTCTGAGGTAAAACAAACAAACAAACAAACAAACAAACTAATTCTCCAGGTGTGTGATTGCTGTTGGGCTCTCCAGGTCAGAGTTGGCTGTAGAGGTAGAAACGGGGGTTTATTTTGAGGGAGCAGATGAATGATGGGTGATGGACGGTGGTCTTGTTGGTGGAGATGCTTGCAAGTTCATCTGGAGGTTTGGGGTTGGGTTCTCACCTAATGTCACACCTCAGGCTGAACTGCTTGGAATATTTACTGATGTTTGATTAGATTGGAGATGTTGTTGTTTTCATCTTTCGTTGTCTGTGTGTGTGTGTGTGTATGTATGCGTGTGTGTGTGTGTGTGTGTTTGTGTGTATGTGTGTGTGTGTGTGTATATTGAGTGTGTGTGTGTATGTATGGATGTATGTATATTGAATGTGTGTGTGTGTGTGTGTATGGGTGGTGGGGGCTTGTAAGGTCACGTGATGATCTACAACCAGGCTGGAACATCATGTACTCATGTGCCTTAGTTCTGTCAAGAAGGACAATCGCCCATGGGCATATTTCATGAATCTTTACCATAGCTGAACCTAAAGAACACCTTGATGCTTTTCAGTGCTAATTGCTCTGTTGGTATGAGTGCAATAAATCCTCTGCTGCAGAGGGCTTTTGGTACCTGCCCACACCAGAGGCTAAACTGTTGTGTATTGAGCATGCATGCATGCATGAGAATGTTCAAGTGGCAAGCATGTGTGTTCAAACTTGAATGGTGGTAAAAGTGCCTAGTTTGTGAGATTTTTTTTTTCTTCTCTTTTTTTAATGACTAGGCCCATACCTTTTTCAGCATCATCATCAACAGAGTAAAATAATTGTTTCACAGTCCCACATTGGATTAATGTCTCACACCATTCCTTAGACAAAGAAAACCCTTCTTACATTTCAAGGGGAGGTTCACATCATTGTATCTTCCCTCGACCCCTTGCTTTTGTAACCTTTGACCCAACCATAGCCAATTTTAGGCTGAGGGTTTTGTTTTCGAGCTTGGAGGCGGAATGGGCGCAAACTCAATTATCAGCCTTGGATGGTGATGTCACAAGTGTCTGAAGCCCTTATGTGTCCCAAGACCACTCTAGCCCGACCTCCAAGTCCAGCCACCGTCCCCCCCGCAGTTCACGTCATCCAGTCAACCAAGCTCGGTATCTTTGTTGCAAACCACCGCAATCCACGACTTCCAGTCTGGAGCTCGTTATCTTTATTTTGTACCCCAAACAAAAGAAACATCACAGATGTGCAACTACACATGACCGCAACTTCCAGTTCCTTTTCTTCGGCCGCCCATTGATTCCCACAAATAACGCTCGTGAAGAGACGAGATCCTCTGACTGACTCCAGCTTCAGGTCAATACCTGGTTCCTGGTATAACCGACCTCAAGGTGCTTAACAACATCACATGGAAACACATGAAGAACACCCTCAGCAACCAGTGACCACAGTGTGGAGCTCTCCCCGTGTGTGTGTGTGTGTGTGTGTGTGTATATATAGATGTGTAGGTGTGTCCCAGGATGCCCTCCTACACTCTTTAACGAGCGGAGCTCGTTGAGCGGCTTAACCATCTCAGTGACTCGGCCATGGAAAGAAAGCCTCAGTGTGTAATTTGGATGAGTCACCTATTTATGTGAAGAACACCTATACTGAGGTGCCCCGGAGAGACGCCCTCATACACATGTTGTGTGTGTACACACACACACACACACACACACACACACTGATGCACATGAAACGGCCACCCCAATTAACACCTGTTCACGTCCAGTCCCTTGGCTGATCAAAAGCATATCTGGACAGACATTTTCATACATGTGTGTTTGACACACACACACACACACACACACAGATTTTGTGGCCACCCAGTAGGTGCCTCTCCACATCCAATTCCTCTCCTGACTGTAACCATGGTAATCATGCCATTATGAAACACCTGTGTGCCCATGAGCTTCCCACTAGCCTTTATCCCCACGCCCGTTTACTTGAAGACCACTTCTCTGCACCTTGTCTCAGCAAAAACATCTCGTCTCTAATAAAGTGAGAGTGAGTCGATCCATCTTTCTAGAGAAGCGCTGCGTTGCTTTTGTCTCACCCAGTAGAGATGACCACCCACACCCCCACCCCCACCCCCACCCCCATCTCTTTTTAAAGAATATCTTTTTTGCCTTTATTCATGTAGGACAGTAGAGAGAGAGACAGAGGTGGGAGAGAGAGATTGGGTGGGATCGGGAAATGACCGCAGGTCATACCCCGTGGGCACTCGGACCCGTACATGGCACGAGCGCTGTAGCCTGTTGCGCCACAGCGCCCCCCCCGCACCCACCCAATCTCTGCGTTCAGATTGTGCCATGGTCTGCAACACAACGAGCTGAGTGAAATGCCAGGCAATTCATCAGCCACGCAGCACTCTCCCTTCTTCTCGAGTATTGACGAGCACTCTCTCGACTGCTAACCCCAGTGAGATTAGTTGTGTGTCCAAACAAAAGAGATTTTGTCTTTCTGACCCCCTTAAACCAAAAAAAACTGCCAGCGTTGCTGCTGCTGCTGACCCCTCTGTGTTAAGTCCTCGCTGACGAAGAGCTGCGTTGAGAGATCATTATCTAGATACAAACGCAGTTATGACTGATTCTGCGAATCTCCTGAATTGTTCCATGCACCAGCCTGGCACTGCGTCCTAATTGAGGTCACTCCGACACTGACCATTCTAATTCTACATTAATATCTCCCATGGAGGACATTACTGTCATAAGATGACATGAAGTAGCCAGTCCTCATCATCAAGACCTTAGAAATGGTGTTTTTCCTTCGGTGGCTCCTTTGTTAGGATATGAGAGAACAAAGCTGAGCTCCATGTTAACCGTTTTAATCACCAAGTAACGTTTCGGGCGACTGCCCTTCTTCAGGCTAGTCCTTTGTTAAGATACCCACTGATGCTTGCTTGCTTGCTTGCTTGCTCACACCTGGGGAGGAAGCAATGCATCCCTAATCTCTCTCAGTGTTTGCCATCCACTGCAAGAGATATGAGTCTCTTGTCTTTGTATTGCATCTCGTGGTGCTTGCGTTAGTCACTTCACTTGACAAGAAATGGGTTATCTGAAGCCATTTTCTTTTTCTACAAGCTGGACTGCTGTAATCCTCCCACCACAATGTAATCAGTAGCAAACAGACTCTTAAGCACATGCTAACATTAAATACTGGACCTGACCTTTACACACGTTACACACTTTATTCATGTGCATACACCTTTGCACACACAGACAGCAGTGATTTATTGTGCGCTTGTCAAAGTGTGTTTTTCTTGTCACATGCCATGGGAAATACTATATTAATTTATTGGCCAGAGAGGCATATTCCTTTCCTAATTACCGGTTTAGCCAACCACTAACCTCTTACATTGTTCAAAATCCAATGTACACAATGTACACAATGAGGACTAGGTATTATAACTTGATCCTCCGGGGGTCCTTAGGATTGGTTGACCCTCGTAAGACCCTAGATGAGCATCAGTGATGTGCCTAATCCTTTATGACTGGCAGTGGAAGTTTAGCTGAGGTGAGCGGCCTTGCCCCAAGTGTGTGTGTGTGTGTGTGTGTGTGTGTGTGTGTGTGTGTGTGTGTGTGTGTGTGTGTGTGTGTGTGTGAGAAGGGAGAGAGAGAGAGAGAGAGTGAGTGACCGAGGTGATATTTTTTTTTGTTGTTACTTAAGTGAATGAGGCTGAGAGTGCAATTGGATAAGGAGTCAAAAGTAAAGACGTCCCTACTCCCTAGTCAATCGAGTCAGTGAATTTTATGTCTGAAGGGAATTCATGGCCCCCCATTTGTCTGAGAACAAAGAGAACGTGATTTACTCCTGGCTGTAATGTGTTTATGCGCTGTGGATCAGTAACACAATGAGAGGACATTGTGTCCTTTTGTGACTCCGAGCGTAAATAATGTTCCATCACGGAGACGTTGCCTGTTGTTTTACACACACACACACACACACTGATGATTATGAACAACACCCCTTAAACATATTCTCGTTTGTCACTGAATGTCATCAAAAACGTATGGATATTATTTATGGAGTGACCGTTTGAGCCCCCCCCAACCCAACCCGAAATTTAAGTAGGTGAACAAGCATCACTGTCAGTGACGGCATTGAACTTGTAAGAACAGCCGGCAGAGGGCGACTCTTTTTCAGGACGTTTACATAAACCATTGCTTGCCTTACACCTGCACAAATAAAAGCACTTTTATTCCCATAAAAAATCGTATCATTTCTAGATTAAAGTTATATGTGTAGGTAGGCCTATAGATCAGATCCGCATTTTATGGACATTTCCTAGGGCTGCTTAAATCATTATTTGCCTAGGCCTACTTCAACTTTGATTGTAACTGTCCTGTAATTTTGGGAAGGTAGGCTATATTCGTGAGTTTGTAGTGAATGTAGTTGTAGTGGCCTATTAGCTAAAGCGTGAGAAAATACAGGGCGTTGAAACGTCGTGTCTTTATTTGCAAACAGTTGGAGTCACGCATTCCGTCCGGTTCTCCCCAGTTTCGTTATGGGCAGTTTGAATGTAGGCTATTAAACCGAAAGCTTTGGGAAGCTGCCGGGTGGGGGCGTCACCGTATAGATTAGTCAAGTAGTCCCAACTTCACAGCCAATGACGTTCTCCTGTCTGCTGTTATGCTTGAATAGATTATGCAAATGCTCGGCAGTCCGCAGACTTGCACTGGAGCAGAGCTTAGAGTCTCTGACTCCGGTCTTTGCCGCTCTCATGTACCGAGCTCCTCTCCGCTCTTTTGTAAATTCGCCCAAGCGGCTGGTACACAACCCAATTTTTTAAAAGAATGTGAATAATAATTTTGTATTCTGAAATAGATCTATTTTTTACACGCTGGTGTTTTTCTACTCATGGGTGGAATACAATGAATGCTCCATGTTACACGGTGGCGATGGACCTTAGTGTTTGCCAGTTGCGGAATTTTTCTATATCGTTTTTGTCGTCTGTTCTGGGCACAGACAATTCCTCACCCGTCAGACTTGACAATAGGTAAATATACATGTATCTCACTAACAAGCATTTGTAGTGCAAATAGCAGCACAACAGCGTATAGCCTACAAATGGGTC
This sequence comes from Sardina pilchardus, assembly GCF_963854185.1. Taxonomy (NCBI): domain Eukaryota; kingdom Metazoa; phylum Chordata; class Actinopteri; order Clupeiformes; family Clupeidae; genus Sardina; species Sardina pilchardus. Next base: position 7,100,969 of record NC_085016.1, read on the forward strand.
CAGTTTGCGGTTGCCTCTGACCGAACGAATGAATGAACCATGCAGTCATCGGGTTTCATAAGATGTGTAGCTGACATTTGTTTCAATCCAGTGCTTAAATAAGACAATCGTCGGGGATGCTCTTAATTTTGTTATGGGTAGGCTACGGCATAAAAGGGCCGTATCATTGTTGTCTGCCAGCACGACTGGTGCATTTCTCACAGACGTGCCAACATCACCCATTGGCTGACTTGCCTGGGCATAACGCTATCGAAAACGTAACGCATAACGAAAAATCCTTTACTGCGCTGCAGACAAGCGATTTCATTTTCTGTAAAGGCTACGATATACCATTCCTTTGATTTTTGCACATGGTGATACTTATTCGGGACAATCTGTTTAGCGGTGTGTTGATTTTTCATCAAATCTCCTGCCTTTCAAATGTCTATGCAGCTCCTGGAAATATGTAGGATTGTGTGTTGCCTACCATATATTTTTCACATGGGATATAGAAGGCAGCGTTTGGTCTTTGATGTAAAGCGACTGGTGTATTTCTTTCATTGAGATAGAAGGTCGCTCTCGTGGAGTTATGCAATGGTGTAGGCAAATGGAATCAGGGACCTCGCACTCTCGCAAATGCAGGGATTGGATGAGAATGAATGAACTGTTACAATATGAGCCTAGAGAATATGCATTAATTTGTCCCCGTTTCATTTCTCCTTACAGTTCTTCGGGTGCCAGTGTGGTGGCCATAGACAATAAAATCGAGCAAGCCATGGTAAGTGCCTCTGGAACAATTCCCAGAGTTTATTTCTCTGTTTCATTCCTTATTTAATCTCAAATGGGTTTCAGATGTGTATATAGCTCCACATGAGCTCAATCCACCACAGATCGCCACAGGCTTATCAGCGATTGCTGCCAGCGTTACATAATTGCGCACAAAACAAAAGACATCTATGATGCTAATGTGTTAGGCTTTAACATTATCTATTTGATGGCTGTTTTAGTGCTATTTTGCATCTGTATGACGGTGCTGCTAAACAAATCATAAACCAGGCTACCGATCTAGGCTATGTGATCAAAGGTGCATTCACCTTTTCAGTTCTCCTTCTGGAAGTCCGTCGATTTACTGTAACACACGTGATGACTTTTACAATAGGCAACGGTTTCGGTTTCGTTTGATGTTGTTTACCAATATGCAAAATGAATTGCGAGGCATTGTGGATGTTGCTCAGTCTTTGTACAACCAGACAGGTGTTCTCCCCGCAGTTGTAGGATTCCTCAATTAGGCGCTAGGGTGATGTTGAATGGTCTTCATGCTGAAATTGTCTTGTGAAGGATGGAGGAAAAGATGATTGCCGTTTAGTGAAGTTGGGCGAAGTTCTGAGAACAGTGTTTATTGTTGTTGGACTTGAGACCGAGCGTCTCTGCGTGTCCGTTGACCGCTGTTGCCAGGCAAAGTGAGCGCCATACTGTAGACTGGCCCGGTATAAATAACTTGGCAGTGGATTGGCTCCTCCCCGTGGAAGCAGGAACATTTTGTACTTTTTTGACTCTCCTGAAGGCAGTCCCCGTGAATAGGGATGCACAGATTCAGTACCAAATGCCTCCACACTTTACCCCTCCCAAAATACACCAGGCTAACATTGTTGGATATTTGTATACTTCTGAAATTGATGCCCATAAGATTAGCATAGTGTAAAGTGTTGATTTCATATCATGTTATATTTGAAAAATTTATTTCTTTCTTTACTTTTTTTTTTTTCATTATTAATTTTGGGAGTCTGTATCCCCCCCTTTTTGAATGACTTACAAGACCGTTAACACTCCCCCTTTCTCTCTCTCCCGTGATCAGGACCTGGTAAAGAGTCACCTGATGTACGCCGTGCGAGAGGAAGTAGAGGTGCTCAAGGAGCAGATCAAGGAGCTGGTGGAGCGGAACTCTCAGCTGGAGCAGGAGAACAACCTGCTGAAGAACCTGGCCAGTCCCGAGCAGCTCGCCCAGTTCCAGGCCCAGGTGCAGACGGGCTCGCCCACCTCGGGCACCCAACCTGGGATCCTGGGGGGGCCCCAGGCCCCCGTACAGAGCCTTCCACCCCCCAACCAGGGCACGGGCCCCTCCGCCTAACTCTGGAGCCGCAAAAGAGAGAGAGAAGAGGAGGAGGGGGTGGAGGGGAGGATGAGGAGGACGAAGGGTGGAGTAGGAGGGTGAAGTTGCTTGGATGTAGTGGCTGACATCCGACATCGGAAGAGAAACACACAAAAAAAACCTACACTATACTGTGAAGTGACTCAACTTTTTAAAAGATACGAGACGTGCCACAATCACAGATGACACACGAGGAGTGGAGGGATAACTAGTCATTGGAAATCGGGACGCAAGCTGACGCAAGCTGTTTTTGTTTTGGTCGATTTTTTTCCGTTGATTGTTTTTTTTTTTTGTCTTCTGTTTGTTTTGTTTGTTTCTTTGCACATATTTAATCGTCAGAGACGTCAACAGCGCCGTGTCGATGCTCAACATTCAGGAGCTTTATCTGCCTCTGACAATCAATGACGGCGACGCTACGCGACTGCATGTGGACTGAGCCAGTAGCCACAGATCCTGGGCGGCGGCTCGGGAGAGCCCGAGCTCGGACGGTAAACGAGAAGAACAATCTCCCGCTGAATCTGTGCCCGTGATGAGGGAGGGAAAAAAAATCAGCTCGCATGCGTAAGGGGCTTTTTTTGTGTTCCTGAAAAAAAAAAGATGGAAAAAACTGTCTGATGCTCTCAACAGTGACTCTGGAAATTGTGCTGCTGTTGCCACATTTGCCCTTCCATTTTTTATAGTGTTATATTTCCTTTATGTTTAGGTTTTTGTTAATGTTGTCATTTTTTCCCTAGCTGTGTTTAATAAAAGGACAAGCACTTTTTTTTGTAGGTGACTAACCCAGAAAATGAGACAAGACATACAAATCATGGACCATTCAGTTGAGGACACCCATCTGGAATGGGGTGGTTCAGTTGAGTGCAGAACCGTAGTTAGTTACCTTTTTTTTTAAAGAAAAAAAAACAGCCGAAAAAAGAAAACAACTCACCTTTAGACATCATTTCTTTTTCCCAGTGAGGGGGGTGGGATTGGCGTTAACCTTGCATAGTTATGCCTCAGTGTTGCAACTTTGATATTGTCATTCCTTCCCTGAGAAGTCGACGTGCATACTCTTAAACAAGGATTTAAGATGGGATTGAAATATGGGGGAGCCAACACATGTTTTCTGGGGCCAACGTGTGTGGACGGGGAGGGAACTTCACTAACAGGGGATAGTGAGATTTGTATGTATTTTTGGTGTGTAATTATTGTATGTGGTCTGCTAGAGCAAAAACTGCAAGAGGAGCAAAGGAAAACAAAACAAAAAACAAACCTATACACTCTACAGACTGGACAGACACTCACACAGAGTTGATCTTGGGAAGAACTGAGCACAACATGGCTGCCTCCAACACAACGGAGCAGCGCACAAAATGGACTATTCACTGATGACGACGACGACGACGACAACAGCAACAACAGGAATTACTTTTGCACTGTTTTGGTGTTCCTCAACACAGTTATTCACATAAGTTATTATGTGTGGGAATCCATGCAGAATTTTTTTGAAGGAAAAAAAAAAACAAAAGCAAACAAAAACAATATGTACTGCCTTACAGCTTATAGCACTCTGGATGTACTACAAACCAATTTATCTCCATACTCAATGCTACACAGATCTCCAAAGCGAAAAAGCATCTTGTCAGACCTCCTCAATATTTCGTGCATGTTGTGCCCCCCCGCCCCCCCCCCCCCCCCAAACCACACCAGAAATGTGACGTAATACAATTGCACTAAACAGTTGCACCTCGACTTTAATAAAATGAAAATAAACTCAAAAGTTAATCTCCTGTGATCTGTTCCCTCTCTCATCCCATTCATCCCCAGTAGTGTTGTTGATGGTTGATCCCATTGACTGGCCTGCTTGACGTGGTGAATGCAAATCCCATCACTGCCGTGCTGTGATTGGCCAGTTCCCTCCATGAATGCCACACCCCCAGGATTATCCACGCCCCCCGTGGGCTTCACGTGTACACGCACGCTGGGATCAACTTGTTTCTGCTTACTGGTTTGCCCGTAGGGCTGGAGCGCATCCATACAGCAACCCACAATGCAGGCCTATGGAATCATTTATTAATAAATGCATAACAGAAATAGAATTGCAAAACGTATGAATTTATTGTATGAAATGCACATAATTATATACACTCACAATTGATGAACATAATTATATACACTCATTATTTCATAATTTATCATGTAGGCTATTAGGCTATACTTTCTGTATGAACATGACATCAGACGCGCCCAGAATTCTGCCCTGAAACCTAATTATAACTGGGCCCACCAGAAAAACGTCTTTTAGTTGGTTTTCCCAAACACTGCTGGGCCAGTTTAAAAGTGCTCTTTTAGTGTGAATCAATGTGGTCAAACAGGTAGGCTAATATCCTTTCTACTACCATCCGCTTCCGAGAACAGGTTTATGCCTATACATTTGAAATGTTTCCTTGAATGAAGATCCTGTGCTGTAACAGGGTTGGGTCACCTTTAGCCGTGATTGTTGACCGGGCGAGACGTCCGACATCAGAGCCTCGTCTGCTAATCTGGCTCAGAAGGTACTTTCACAAATCCCCCTTCATGGCGTCATCAAGGAACAGGACATTAGACCTGCATCAGGTGTGTTCTACTTGCATGGCCTTGGAAGGCAAGAGCGTGCGTTTCTAGCCACCATGTGCTGTACATGATCTGACATGGCTTATTTGCAGAGTTAATTTCCCAATAGCTGGAGGTGGTGGCCTAAGGCACAGCTATATTTTACACATGGTCGTAAAACACCAACACCAAATTATGTTTTTTTGTCTGTCACGACGGGAAAAGGCACAGCACAAGCTGTAGGCTTGTAGAGTGTTTATTTAACCTATTTCTAAGCTGATGGGTGTGTTTTTCAGTTTTCATACAGTCATGCAATATTACAATTATATGTTTTTTTGAACATCTTATTAGGTTTATACTTCATATGCAGACTGAAATAATGACTAATATAAAATATTCATACCTGACACAGACTACAGAATTTTGTATTATCAAAAATATGCTTGACATAACATGCCCCTGATTCAGTGTAAATGCATGAAGAATGACATAAATATCACATTCACACACCAGCTTAATTCAAGTTAACACGGCACAATTTATTTTGTTGTTGCAACTCTTGTTGCAGTCAGCCCTGTATAGCAAGGGAATCCATACTGTGCTGGGTCTGGCCTCCCGCTCCATTTTCCTCCCTGAACCTCCATTAACCCTGTAGCCGAAGGGGAACATGCTGCTGCATGCAGAACAGAGGGCTTAGTCCTGACACTTGAAATCCACACCTCTGCAAGCAGCAAGACATTTTCAGGGAGTTTGGTGGTGGGCGCAGTACCGACTTGCCTGGTTTGTACTTTTTGTTTTGGAGGGGGGGGAAGACTTATCAGATTTTTATCAGGAGTTGGGAGCTGAAAAACACATACTGTAGGCTTCAATCCACATAGCTGCATGAGCATGACACCATGAGGGGGATGAAAGATAAAGGAATGTTGATTGATGTGTGAAGAAGAATATCCTTATAGGACAATAAAGACTCTATCTATCTATCTATCTAAAGCCCTTCTTAATTCTTACTGGCTCTACATCTGCTGTAAAGCAGCTCCAAAGAGAAGTGTGTCAAGGTAAATGAACAGGGTGGCTTCTGTGCTCGAAGCAAGACAGGCTTGTTGCTGGCTGGCAAGCTGTTTCTCGGCAGCTCCAATGAATCATATATGAGGTGTGTTGACCGTGGGTTAATTTTTAACCGTGTCGCTGCAGACTAATGCAGTGACGATGGCTAAGGTGGTATATGACTAAAGCCAAACGGTGTGCTGGGCAGACAGAGGGCTTTTCTGGAGACTTATCAAGGCCTTCCTGTTTACCACGAAGCACACACACTGCTAAGAGAAACAGCTTGTCAGATCTCGCAAGCAGAGGTCCAGTGCGGCAGTAAACAGGAAATTTGACGTATAAATAAATGCGAATAAACATTTCCAGCATTTATAAGCAGAGGGAGTCTCCAACACACTGAGTTGGAATTAAATATCCAAATTTAGACGTTGTTAAGCGTCATTAACCTTTAAAAGTAGATTATTATTATTATTATTATTATTGTAAAGTAGTTATTCTTTTGTTATTATTTGTTCTTGTTTTTGTCTGACATCTGTGCAGGGACGTGATCATACATCATAATGCAACAATTTCATTTAGCCAATGAGATTTGATCTGTTCTAGTGTATTCTTATAGAGTGGAAATGTGAAGATCACTTACGCTCTGGGAATATCAGGCCTGCAAGAGTTCCCAAATGTCAACACTCTTTGGTAGGTCCCTGACTGACACACATACAAACTGAACCGCTTGAACTACTTAGCGTGACGTCTGCACAGTGGTCTGAAAGGACATTTAATTATGCGTTGCAGACGCAATAACATGTCTGGCCTCATAACATGTATCCATAACTCACAGGATCGAATCAGGATCATTAGTGCCCTGACCAACCGTGCAGACCTTTCTATTCGAAGAGCCACGTGTTTGTGATCAGGAAAATAACACGTAAATTACTCTCTCATGACCTTGATAGTCAAATCAGCCAGGGGATTGAGGTTTCTTACATTTCATCTCAGGGATGAGGCCAGATTTTGATTGAAGGTGGGTGGTTTCTCCGCAGAAAAAAAAGCAAATTAGCAAAACACTCTGGTGCTTTCCAGAGCGGCGTCTAAGACATGGGGTGGGGTGTTTTTCCACAACAGGGAACCTTTTTCATGGGATGTCACGGAAAATATCACTAAGCATTTCGGAGCCTGGTCTCATTTGGGGCTGGACAGACAATGCCAGCCGCCCTCCTCCTCCTCCTCCCAAGCTGGGTCATTCGCCCCCACCTCCAACTGTCTGTCTGTCTATCTGCCAGCCAGCCAGTAGTGACCTACAATCAAGCACAGCTGGGGACTTGGTTCAGCAGTTCGAAGGGTAAAACATATGCATGCACTGCAGAACTGCTGACTGTTACCGCACAGGGTGTACAGAGTATGTCCTCCTGCATTACGTCATTCCTATATATGCTGACATTTTGCACCTGGGTGACAGGGTATGCGGAAAGGATAGCTTTTGAAGGGCATAGGTATTTTAGTTTGAGGGAAGAGTGATGTCATCAAGACAGAAGGATGATTAAATAGTCTTACATCACACACAATGCAGTCCCCATGGAATGAAGGTAATTGTTGTGTGACTATAGTCAGCCAGTGCATTTTTTATGCTAAGCAATTACCGGTATATGGACTGCAAGAGCAAGCAAAATATGAAAATCCTTTGACAATGTGTATTATGAGGTTAATATTGCACTAGGTGAGTCTGACTGGTGTGTGTGTGGTGTGTGTGTGATTGGACGATTCTCTTTTGGGTATCTTGGACTGTTTATAACACAAACAGTAAATGTGTACTCCAAGGTAAACAAATCATTTGCTAACTTGTTCCTGGTAAGTCACTTGCCCTGAGCTATCTGCGTTTCACTTATATACACACACACACACACACACACACACACACACACACACACACACACACACACACAGTTCTGAAGAAATTGGTAGGCTGAGTTACTCTTCACTCACTAGGTTGCTATAGCAATCAGAATAGTCTTCATTCTAGCAATAATTTGAGATATTCAAAAGCATCTTCAGACTTATCTGATCTTTAGATCAGATTGCCTTGTATCTAACTGATTCATTTTCCTTACAGTATCGGTTTGTATCTTTATGCTTATTGTCAATGTCCTGTTAATTCTATTTAGTCTATTAACAATTGTTTTTATTTCATTTTATTGTATTTATTGATTGATTGATTGATTTCTGGATTAAGACAAAAAGACAAATCCAAAGGATGACATGCTAAAGTACAACACATATTTCCTGCATGGTCCTTAATTTACATATGACTTTACTGTAAATTGTTCATCTGAAAGTTTCAATGTTAATGCAAATGTAATGTTAAACAATGTAATGACTTTTGGACAAAAGTGTCTAATACAAAACACAGACACACACACACACACACACACACCTCTCTCTCTCTATCTCTCCAGTCACTCAGGGAGTGTGTTGTGTGACACCAGTGTGTGTCGGCTGCAGGGGGATGATCCGGACTGCTAATCTGAGCCGCGTGAAATCCGATCGGTGGATTTGATTGGGATCCTCAGCGCTCCCCGCCAGTGCCACCTGACTGATCTGAACTCCCCTGGATGAGTGTGTGTGTGTGTGTGTGTGTGTGTCAGTACTGCTAAAACTCAACCTGAGATAGGGTCAGTGGGTCCACTGAATTAATTGAAAAGCAGATTGAGCACTTGGGGATCACAGCAGGGCTAAGTGAATGGAGTTTACAAAAACTAACCTAGATTATTACAGCTCACTAGACTGCACACTGCTATACACTATATTGCCAAAAGTATTCGCTCACCTGTCTTGACTCACATATGAACTTCAGTCACATCCCATCCTTAATCCATAGGGTTTATTACAATGCCGATCCACTCTTTGCAGCTATAACAGCTTCAACTCCTCTGGGAAGACTTTACACAAGGTTTAGGAGTGTGTTTCAGGGATTTTTTGACCATTCTTTCAGAAGCGCATTTGTGAGGTCACACACTGATGTTGGACGAGGCGACTACTTTTGGCAATATAGTGTAGTAGGGGTACATATTTGGAGCCATACTTGTATGAATACAATGCACAACATACAGTATTCTATAGTCTATGTTCTATAGTCTGCTCCCTATATCAGGATACTGATGTGATGACAGAAAGTCAGGATTACATGTGATGCTGTTTATAACAGCACCTTTCTAAAATACTATAAAAGAAACATAAAGAGCATGTTTTATGTCTATGGAGTAAGATGCCAGTGCTTTTTGGTTCTTCAGCCATTTTGTCTGTGGGGTCTGTCAAGTGTCTTAGGGTTGGTGAGTGTGTGAGTGAAATCTTTCCCCATGTGTTCCCTGAGGCTCCCAAGAGGAGCAATCTGTACAGAAACAGCACGTTCTGTAACTTAAAGCTTTTGCTGTACGAGGACAGAGGATGTTCACCCCTCCTCTCTCTCTCTCTCCCTCTCTCTCCCTCTCGCTCCCTCTCACACACACACGCTAAAACGTGTGGTCTTTTGATGCCCCAGTAAAATTTACGGCTAGCTTTATGGTCCCATTGGGGGTGTGCAGCAGGCGCGGCACTGTCGGGGAGGGTCAGAACACTAATATAGGGAGGAGGCATCAGGGGCTCGGTCACAGTACATAGGGCACAGGTTACGCGGGCTTGCTGGCATAGTTTCACTTTAAGACTTGTTGCTGCTGATGATGTAATATGGACCATTACAATGGCATTTACACTTCATTCCATTCCATTGCCAGGGACTGTTCAGCCTAATGTCTCTCGTTCACCCTTAAGTACCATACCAGTACCATAACATCATTGACAAATTGAACGTTCCATGGAATATCTGGGTTCATAGAATTTTAGAACCTTACATTGTTGCGGAACAGAATCTTCAGTTAGAACATTAAGGGTGAAGTAAACCATTCTAATTCCAAAGCTTTTTGTCAAATTCATGTACAGTAGGCTAGTCAAATGTGCCTCTCACCTCACCTGCCTGTCTTTAGCTGTCCAGTCATGTCATATGATTCATCTGTACATGGCAATATGCGATTCAAATAGATATATTGTACATTGGTACATTGTGTAGAGAATTCGCTTGATAATAAATTATACTCAGGGTTTAGGCAGAAGTACGAATTATCAGCTCAAACATCTCTTACTTAGCTTGGAGTTCCGAATATTAATTTTATAGATTCATATAAACCTAATATATTTTGCATTTGAATGAACAGCATAACAAATAGTCAAATCAATAAAATCAATAATTAGGAGTTCCAACAAGAAGTGTAACTATGTCAGTTGCTTGAAAAAAAATTAAGCAACGAGACAAAAATTGACTAACGCTGACACCACTGCTATTTATGGACTGAGAGAAGTGTTGTTTTGCAGAGGGTGCGCGGTGCAAAAGGCGATTGTGAGGGGCAGGGCTGTGATGACAGTCAGAGGGCATCTGTGTCTTAATGCCTGCATGGGTTCTGAGTGCGTCAGCAACGGAATGTTAATCTGCGGTTGAACTTCCACTCAAAGCTAAAAAGGACAAGTTCATGTCCTGTGTTGTGCAGGAGAAAACGTAAACACAGTCAGGAAAGCACACCCACACGTAGACAAATATACTAACACACAAAGGTACACACACACGGACACACACACATACACACAAACACACACACACACACAATGACGACACAAATGCACAGTAAGGGCTGCAGTGAAATCCTTCTCAGAATTACGTGGCCTATGAGTTTTACAGAGTCACTCCATGTTGGTTATTCTCCAGCTCCTTTTCTAATCTCTCCATGGGCAGTTGCTGCTGTCAGGCGTGTGTGTGTGTGTGTGTGTGTGCATGTGCGTATGTGTGTGTGCGTGTGTATGTGTGTGTGCATTTGTAAGGTGCTCTGTAATCAATGGCTCTGTGTGATCATAAGGAGAACAAAATCATCACAGTAATCCATCTGTACCAGTCTCTCTCTCTCTCTCTGTGAGTGAGAGAGTGAGTGAGTGTGTGTGTGTGTGTGTGTGTGTGTGTGTGTGTGTGAGCCAACAGTGCGGACACAAACAAGCCTGAGTATGACTGCAGTGAGGACATGCCTCGTCATCCCCAAATGCATCAGTGCTTTTGCCTCCCTCATCATTTTTCCCAGGGTGCCTTTGTGTGTGTGTGTGTGTCACTGAGTGAGTGATTGAGTGTGTGAGTGTGAGAGAGGGATAGAGAGGGAGAGAGAGTGTATGAGTGTATTAAAGAGTGTGTGTGTGTGTGTGTGTGTCTGTGCCTGTGTGTAAAAGAGAGAGACAGAGAGTCTGTGTTTATTCGTGTGTGAGAAAGAGAGAGTTTGAGTGTGTGTGTGAGAAACAGAGAGAGAGAGAGAGTTAGTGTGCATTAGAGTGTGTGTGTGTGTGTGTGTGTGTGTGTGTGTGTGTGTGTGTGTGTGTGCGCGAGTGTGTGTGTGTTTGTGTGTGTGTGTGTGTCAATATTAGAGAGCAAGAGAGAGTGTGTGTGTCCACATCAGTCGACTCTTTTCCCTCCGTAGAGATGCCGCAGGCAGGAGACCAGGCGGTCACGTGTGCCCACCCTGCCACCACTGACGGCCTCCCGCCGCCCCGGCCGCTTAAAACCCGACAGCTGCTGAGGTCGACCCCCGGGGATGCCAACTCTAAATCCTCCGCCCTGCCCAACTCCATCCTCTCTCCTCTCACATCACATCCCATCACCCCATCCCCTCTCCTCTCCTCTCCTCCCTCTCTTTTTAATCTTCTCCTGTTCTAAGTTCTCTTAACTGTTTAATACACTTTACCTTTTTTAGACTTTCATTTTCAGGTTTTTTTTTTATTATTATTTTCTAACCCTAGAAATACTGATGACGGAGGGCGCCCAGTGAGAACCCCAAACCTGGCAACCATCTGCCGACGTAACATCTCAACCACAAAGAGGATCTCATATAAGTGCTCACCTCTCAACCCTCTGCCTCCAGGGATTACTTAACATCATCATGCCTTGTGTTTTTCTGTCATTCATTCAGTCCGGTAGTTCATAAATCACTTTGACTCGCGGATGTATGTGAAGTGCGTTACATAAACAAACATGCCTTGCCTCTCTTAGCCGCCTTCTCCACACACCCAGAGCCCCTGATAGGGCCAGGCCAGAGGCAGAAATAGAGGCTGAGGCTGTGCTAGAGGCTAACAGGGAGCTACAGCACACCAGAGGTGCGTTCAAATTCGCAAACATAGGGGAACGTTCGAGGTGAACATGTTTTCTTTGAACAGTTCAATTTGAACGATTTGGTTAACGTTAACCTTCCATTCTAACAGTAATTGCATTGTTGCGTTCGTCAAACTCACGTCCAGTTCCACTGTATGTTCGCGGCGCACCACCTCCTCAGACTGTTTGCGATTGTTAGCAAACGTTCGCCAAAAACTCAAGGCTAACGGAATACTGTTTGCGAACGTTCGCAAACGTTCGCCTATGTTCGCCTAAGTTCGCCTAAGTTCAGTGAACTTGAACGCACCTCAGGCGCCTAACTGAAGCGTTCAGTTCACAACAGGTATGTTGCAGCAGTTAACAATCACTATCATCAATGGAAGTAGCTACACCAGACGCGACAATGGCGCATACACATACATCAAAAAAAATAGACCAGTCTTCTAAAATGGATTTTACGTGTCACGAACGGGACGCTTCAGTTCCGTGCCTGGAGTAGCTCCAGTCCCAGCTCCACTGCTGCCAGCTGGATCCAGCAGGCTCTTCTCCTCCTCCTCCTCCTCCTCCTCTCGTGCACATCTGTGGACGCAGTCGTCCTCTCCGTTAAGCCAGCGCATGCTGCTGACCTCAGGTCCTTCATTAAACAAATATGACACGTGCAGAGGAGAGTGGAGTGGAGTGCCCGGCTACATCCGGACGCCACCTGCACCGGTGGGTGGAGATGCAGACACTGTTGTTTTTGCCCCCCTTAATCTCTCTCTTTCCTCTCTCTCTCTTCCCTCTCTCTCTCTCTCCCTCCCTCTTTCCTCTCTCTCCTATCTCTCTTTCCTCCCTTTCCTCCCTCTCTCTTTCCTCTCACTCTCTTTCTCTCTCTTCCTGTCTCTCTTTCCCCACTTGTTTGCTCTGAGTGTTTACCTGTTAGGGAGTTCTGTCACACTCTCAACTTTTCCATTTTGCAGTGCTCTCTTTGCTCTTTTTCATTTTCTTTCTCTCACTCTCACTTTCACCCTTTTGAGTGAATTCTCTCTCTCTCCGTCTCTCACTCACACACACACACACACACACATGCGCGCGCACACACACACACAAACACTCTATCTCTCTCTCTTGCTTTCAATCTCTCCATTACAAAGTGCCCGTTGCTTCTGTGCACTTACACTTCCACCAGCAGTGTTTTATAAGAAAGTGGTGTTTCGCTGTCTAGACCAGGCTGTTTGGACACCCCAGCTGGACTTTCACAGGAAACACACACATACACACACACACACACGCACGCACGCACGCACGCACGCACGCACGCACAGACGCACGCACACAAACACATACACAGACACATACACACAGACCTATAAATACTCTCTGACATGTCTCTGACACTCACACACAAACTCTCATAAACACTCTCACACATACTACACACACACACACACAGACACACACACACACACACACACACACACACAGACACACAGACACACAGACACACACACACACACACACACACACACACGCACGCACACACACGCACACCCAAACATAGGCTCAGGCACATGTCCCTCTGAGTGCGTAAGATAAACAAGAACAAAGGCTGTCTGGGGAATCCCCTGATCTCCCTGAGAGAAACTAGGATTATCAGATTAGGTCCAGCCGGCCCCTAAAACAGCACAGCACCCTAAAACAACCAGCAATCATCCCACAGAGGAAACACACACACACACACACACACACACACAGACAGCGCGGACATATGCATACACACACACACAGCGCGGACATATGCATACACACATATCATACACACACACACACAGACATGTACACACACAATGACGTGAATAAATGCACACACGGACACACTGACATACAAACATGTGCATATTCACAGCACGCATACACACACACACACACACACATACACACGCACGCGCACACACACACACACACACACACAAACACACACACACACACACCATCATCCCTCTCCTCACTGTCAAAACATTCTAATACCACCCCCCATCCTCTTTCACCTCACCTCCCCCCCAGTACCCTCCTGCCCTCTAAAGCCAGCAGCGCCCCTTCACACCCCCCCCCCCCCAAAACAGCACCCATTCAGACTCCAGCAGACTCCATATACAGTCCACAATAGACACAATATACCCCTGCAGCACGTGTGTCTACATCTGCCCAACCACACCCAGCCATCCTGTTGAATGCTGCTCTTGTAAACCCCCAAATGCATAGTGCGCACACACACACACACACACACATATATATACACACACGCACACACACACACAGACATACACATACACACACACACACACACACTGCAGTGCAGTGGTCTCCACGGCTACAGGTCCCACCTGTGTGAGCACCACACCCGCGGAGGAAGAGGAACCTTGGCTGGCAGACAGACAGCTATTCAGACACATAACCCTGGACAGAGGAAGTCGGGATTACACACTAATGCCCTGTTTGTTTGCCATCACCCCCCCCCCCCCCCCCACATACACACACACACACACACAACCCCCATCCTGCGACTCCTTCCTCAAAAGACCCTTTAAAAAGGAAGAAAAAAAAACACGGCCATCCTGTTAGAAAAAAGAAAAGGGTAGAAAGAGAGAGGTAAAGAGAGAGAGAGAGAGATAGAGAGAGAAAGAGCTGAGTGCATCCTATTTGTTGTTTGCTCAGGGGAATTTCCAAGCACGTTTACAAGACCTGGAATGACACAGGAAAGAGTATGAGGGGCAGGGATTTTTTTTGTTGTCTATCTCACTTTGCAATCTTGGGTTGTTTTGACGGGGATGGAGTCCGCTGGCACACATACACAAACACCCCTATACACACACACACACACACACACACACACACACACCTACACACACACACCCCTATACACACACACACACACACACACACACACACACACCTATACTCCCAAACACACTCACACACATACAGTATATATACGCACACACAGAGGCTCAATGTCACCCAACTTCAAAGGGAGTGAGAGTGGATGAGACATATGGGTGTCAGAACAGGGCCAGGTCTGTTTAGCTTCTTGCTGGCCGCATTAAGGTGCATTCCATGGGGCTGGTGAGGCTGCTAATATTTACGGGCTGTTGATGGCCACTACGGTCTTTTCCCGTTTACTGTGCCAAGACTGTGTGTCTTGAGTGCAGAGACACTGAGCAGAAAGTGTATTCGATTTGAATGGAGCATTTAATTGCGGACTGTAAATACAGTGACTCTATTGGGACACCTGAATTTGCTCTGATTGAAGTCGTTCTTTGCGACTGTAAGTATTGTAATGTATATATACAAGGAGTAAGGAAACCTTAGCCGTTTTCTATTGATCCAATAAGTGCCTGTGAGTGAGGCAGGGCAGGGAATAGTATCAAAACAACAACACAAAAACAGGAAAGATGACCTTTGAGGCGTGTTGACAACAGAGGCGTACTGTAAACACGTCTGGTGTAAACCAGTCAAAACCCACACACTGTCACAGACGGTGGAAGAATGTCCTATTTTTGTGAAATCGTGAGCCCTGCTCTGCCCTGGTGTGTGCTGTGCCTGGAGCTTGCTTTTTTTTGTTTAAATGTGGGTCACCTGGAACACTCCTGCCTAATCTCAGGTACGTGCCTTTCTGTCTCTCTCTCTGTCTCCCTTCCTCTCTTTCTCTCTCCATCTGTCTCTCTCTCTCTCTCTCCCTCTCTCTCCTCACCTGCCGCCCTCCGGTGTGTAATGACAGGACACGGGTGAGACCTGCCACTCAAGACAGGGAGCCTTTTTTTAACAGCGTCATAAAAATAAAAAATACACGAGCGTGGAGAAATACAGCTGACCTACATACCTGGGTTTGTTTTTCCGAGGTGCCACTGACTTGGAAATGAGGAGCAGGGAAACTCACTGGTCGCCCTTCATGTGGGTGTTTGGGCTTTTTTTTTTTTCTAAATGGAGGAAAATTGGGCCGTCATCAAATCCGTAAATGGCCCCAAAACACACGTGCATAGAGCTGATGCAGTGCTACTCAAAGATGGCTTCTGTTTGCAAGTGTGTGTGTGTGTGTGTGTGTGTGTGTGTGTGTGTATGTGTGTGTGTTTATGCGTATGTCTCTCTCTTTCTCTCTCCATGTGTGTTTGTGTGTGTGTGTGTGTGTGTGTGTGTGAAAGAGAGAGAATGTTTGCATTTCTGTGTGTGCATGGTTGGATGTAGGGTGGGTCAGTTAATGAGACAGCTTTGCACAACAGCTTTGAAAGGACCTATTATGATGCAGCAAAATTCTGGACCGATTCAAATGACAATTCAAATCTCACACGAAGGCAGATGAGTTATGATATTAGCATGCACATAATAATTATTAGGAAACTGAGTAAGTTGTCACTGGATAAAAACATTCATTTCGTTCTGAACGTACTGTAGAGTGATTTAGGAGGAGAGGAGAAGGAAGAATTGATCAATGTGTTTACTGAAACAAGTGGAAACAATTAGCCTACTTTCCCAAGAACACTCTCAAGAAGCCTAAAGTTGTCATTAGGCAGCCATGTAAACAACAAGCGGGAGTTTACTGCGATCAGACATTAATATGCATCCTCAGCACTTCTGCGAGTTTGGCTGGCAGGGGTACAGCTGCTGAAAATGTTTTTTGTTTATGCTGGCTTTGCTACAAGTTTACTTGTGCTGGAATCAAAGCTGGGAGTGCAAAGCCAGTAACCTCAGACTCTGGGACAGGATCAAGCTGTGGGTGCCGATTTCCAAAAACAAAACAGTTTCTTGACAACTGTCTGTTCACTTGGAGCAATATTACCAGACACAACCAGTTTTGATGGCATGTTTAAAGGCCAACAGTCTAGTGTTTTGGGAACGTGTAGACAACTTACTGACTTAGTCCCAAGTCAGAGAAAACATGCCAGTATCACTCTATGTCTCAGTGTGTGTGTGTGTGTGTGTGTGTGTGCGCGCGTGTATGTATGTACAGTATGTATGTATGTATGTATGTATGTGTGTGTGTGTGTGTGTGTGTGTGTGTGTGTGTGTGTGAGAGAGATGGAGAGAGCTGGCGTAGTAGGCGCATAGTTTCTACGTTTAAGGTTGTGGTGTTTTTTTTTTTTTTTTTTTTTTTTTTAAAGTATATTTTTTGGGCTTTTATGCCTTTAATGTGACAGGACAGTGTAGAGTGACAGGAAGCGAGTGGGAGAGAGAGTAGGGGTGGGATCCGGAAAGGACCACGGGGCGGGAATCGAACCCGGGTCGCCGGCATGCGGTGCAGGTGCCCCAGCCAGTCGCGCCACGACTGGGGCCGGTTGTGGTGTTTGAGGTGTAAACAGACGGAGCTTAGCCTCATCTGCATGAGGAAGAAGGAGCCGGTTGTCTTCCTGCTTCTGACAAATTACACATGTTACTGGTGCTGTGGAGGCAGTAAAAGTCAAACAGCACACGCTCACATGTGTCTGACACACATATTTTCTAAAATAGCACTCAGCCATGCACACTTACACAGGCACTTCACAGAACAAGGTGTCATTATCCACAACATTATACACAGAGATGCCACTGACACCGACACACACTCACACACACACACACACACACACACACACACACACACACACACACACACACACACACACACACACACACACACACACACACACACACACACACACACACACACACACACACACACACACACACACACACACACACTCACACACACACACACACACACACACAGGCATATTACTACATGCCTACTACAGAGACATATTTACTGTATGCAAGTATGTACAGTATGTACGACTGGTGCCAGAAGAGGTGGACGGAGTCTCCAGACTTGTGCCCCAGTACTAAAGGGAGCCCCAATACATGAAATGTGACCCTGTAAAGCCAAATCAGTCGCTTTGCGCACAATGCTGTTTTGAGAAAATCTGCAAAAAAACAAACTTCCGGGTTAAAATGTTGAATTTGTGAATCAGTTGGTGAATTACACATTCTCCTCAATTTATCCAATTACCATAAGACAGTAGTCTATGTAAACAGTAGTCTTCCCATAAGACAGTAGTCTATGTAGGCAGTAGTCCTCCCCCAAGCTGTGAGTATCTGGACCATCCTAAGATGTTGTGAACAAAGTGTTAGTGTGTAGTAAACAAAATGCAATCGGATTGTAAGAAAAGAAAAGATCATAGGCGCCCCCTTAAAGCAGTTGGACCTCAAAGATCTGAGCGTGATCAGATCTTCCTCAGATCAGACTGGTCTGAGCATGTTCAGATGCATTCCGCATTCTGTGTGTTTCTAATTAATAAGGAAATTATTATATTGAATATTGTTTTTCACAGTCATCTTCATTACAACATTGCTTTAGACCACCAACACATAACTGTATTACGGTTTTTCTCTCAGGTGAAAGCAATCGAGAAAAACTGTAACACATCATGTGAAACCTTTTGACAAATGCCACACCTTAACTATTTGGATTTCATGCCAAATTGAAAACAGTCTTGTAGTCAACCATTTTCATTTGCATATATGAGCTGGAACAAACTTGTGTGTCTTTGGTATCTCAGGTGAGTTCCCAGAGGAAGGGCAAGGCCAGCTTATTACATGCAGTCATGCAAAGGTATGCAAATCCACTATTCTCTGTTATCTGTAATGCACCGTTTCCAGTCAGACACTAACTAAATAAATGTTCTTGGTTACTGCACTTAAGTATGATTTCCGAGTATCTGTATTTTGAGTAGCCTATTGATATTTTTGGAAACTTGTAAGTTTTACTTCCCTACATTTGAAAGTACTCTCAGTACCTTACTTTGAAGTACATGTGCTTCAATAGTTCAATTGAAATGTGGCTCTGGTAATGATGGTGACAGCAGATTCTTCATCAAAATATCCTTTCACCATTCACCACATATAGATCTTACTTACCTGAGTTGGATATTTACTTTTGTTTCACTTTAATAAAGAATGTTTAGGCCATACAGGGGAAAGCTCAATAAAATTCATGTTGCTGTTACCAACCAGATTTTTGCAAAGTGCTTTGATGGTCTTATTTAGACTATGAGGAGAGACTCAGCATTATATGGTAGGACACTTCAATCCCAGACATTAATTTGGTTAAAAAGTCGTAAAATAACCTCTCCTGGTACGATGAACCATTTCTAAGCTCTCCAGCTGCCAGTGATCAATAAGAAGTGGTAAATTGTCTAGTCAGCATTTCAATTTCAATGTGGCGGTATTCTCTCATTGTGACAAGTGGTACAAACTTGATAAATACCATGCTTAATAAACACTGATATCTAAGCAATGAGAAAACATAAGCAATGAGTCCCATATAATCAGACACAGCACTAATGCTACCAAGTATTTGGTCTTACAATAATACCAACCTCCAACCTCTATTATCTCTGACTTGAGATAGAAATGACCTACTAGCCTGAAATCTAAGCAGGTTGGTTCCTTTTTTCCCATTAGGCTTTTGCATAATCTTGTAGCCGGGCCCACAGAAAGGGTCACACACACACACACACACACTTACAAAAATATATTGTTAAAGCCAGCTCAGAACTGCAGCATAAAGAGGGAGTCAGGACAACAGAGAAAAGGTATGTGTATAATGTATTTCTTTAAAAGTGATCAAAAATAATTCCTGTTAGTAACCATAAAAGAGAGGAAAGTCAAAGGATGCATTTAAGAGTCAGCATGATCTTAAAGAGATATTCCGCCATTTTTGGAAATAAGCTTGTGATGGGAAAACATGGGGAAATTACCGGAAATCTTTTAAGCATGATGCTAGCAGGCGAGATGCTAATGGTCCAATCCGATTCAATGATCTATGCTAGGCTGAAGCTAAAAGTTGTATCGCCAGACTCACAGAATGGCTGGATGAACGGGAAAAAGGTAAATATCAACTGTTTTGCTCGAGGGGAGGTGGAAAATAATCTTATTTCCAAAAAATGGCGGAATAGCCCTTTAAAGAGATAAAGAACGTGAAGGTGACGGTGGGAGAGAGATCGCCCAAAGGTGCTTGCAAAAGAGGAAATGTGAAAACGTCCCTAATAAAGAGAAAGAACAAGTCACACGCCCTCACCAGAGGTGCGTTCAAATGTGGCAAATAATGGTGAACATTCGTGGTGAACATGTTTCCTTTGAACAGTTGAATTTGAACGATTTGCCGTTAACATTCCACTGTCAAGGTAACTGCAGCAGGGATTAAAGCGGAGTAATGAAAGATCTTTGACTGCAGTGGTTAAACTGTTAGTCAACGTTCGCCAATGTTTGAAAATCTGAACGTACCTCAGGTGTGCACAATTGGCCAACTAGTCAAGCCAGGCCTGCATAGGCCATTCACTGGCCATTTTTAATGCATATAAAGCAGTTTTCCTGAAAGGTACATAATATGACACAACAAAGAATACCCAAGGCCCAAACTAAGCAGATATTTTTGCTCTGCACTTTGATAGCTCTGTTCTCCAAACAGTTTTCATTCATTCGCTTCTGCTGTTGGCTTCATTGTGTGTTGTGTGTGTGGGTGTCCTGTGTTGAGCCTGCAGCAGCGCCCCTGTGAATGCTGCTTATTTTGTTCTCTGTCGAGGGGAGACAAAAGCTCGGCTTGATACTGTACATTACACCCCGCCCCCTCCGCCACAAGACAAACCAGGCCCCTCCCTCTAAACCCGCCCACTTCCTCCAGGTCACCACGGGGACGGAGGGGGGGTGAGGAGGGGTCCACAGAGACTGTCTTCCTAAACGTTTAACCATTCTAAGCACAAGGTCACTTGCTGAAGACACACACACACACACACATGCAATATGAATATGTAACAAACCCTACTCCTACACACAAGGTCAGCTTCCGGGCAGTCATCAGACAGCCTCCTGTTTGTTTATGGGGTGTGTAGTGGGAAAAAACAGGCTCTCTCTCTCTCTCTCTCTCTCTCTATCAATCCCTCCCTCCCTCTATCTTTCTCTCTACTTGTGTCTGATCAGGTTTACACTTCCCCTCCCACTCAGGTCTATCCTGTTTATACCAAACACTCTTTCCTTTGGTAGAATTGAAACATGTGCACATTATGTCTACTGTATGTATCCATCCATATCATTGTACAGTGCATTTGGCTACATCTGTCTGTCTGACTGGCGGTCATCTCTTTCTATGCCCTACAACCGTAATTGATCTAAATAATCTCTCTCTTGTGCACGTGTACGCTTTCTTTATTCCTCTCTTTCTGTGCCCCTATCTATCTGTCTTGTCCACATGTCTGTCTCTGTCTGGATCTTTGTGTCTGCCTGCTTGCCTGTCTGTCTACCTGAGTGCGTCTGTGTGTGTGTGTGTGTGTGTGTGTGTGTGTCCCACATAAGCTTGTGTTTCAGAGACATGGGCATAACAGTCATGATTGGAAATTAGTGGATCAGTCTCTGACAGATGCTCTGAGGCACATGGTCGTGACTAAGAGAGAGGCAGAGAGAGACAGAGAGACGGAGAGAGAGAGAGAGGGATGAAGCAGGGCTGAGAGAAATATATAGAGGAGAGACAGACAATGAGAAAGAGAAAAAGAGACAGATAGACGTGAGAAAGAGAAAAAGAGAAAGAGAGATAGATGGTGAGAAAGAGAAAAAGAGAAAGAGAGATAGACGGTGAGAGACTGGGGACATAGACACAGAAAGATTTCCAAATGAGGGTGGTCTGGGACGTGTGCTACCGATCTGAAACATTTCTATTCTTCCGATGGTGGCTCTCGCTGAAGATTTAGGTCACCCCGGCAAAGTGGGCCGCTCTCTCTTTCTCTCTTTCCCTCTCTCGCTCACTCGCTTTCTCTTTCATTCTCTATCTCTGCTATCTCTCTCCCTCTCCTCTCCTCTCCGCTCCTCTCATTCGCTCCCCCTCCCTTTCCCGAGTCAATGGTGCCCCCTCTTTCTGATGTAAAGGCTGAGAAAGGGGTCTGAGGCTTTTGTCAGGAACACAGTGTTCCAGCACAAACTGTGCACACACACACACACACACACACACACACACACACGAACACATACACACACACACACACACACATACACACACACATACACACACACACACACGAACACAAACACACACACACACATCCACATACACACGCACACACACACACACACACACATACACACACATACACATACACGCACACACACACACAGACACGCGCTAACGCTCACACTCGCACTAACACACTCCGTCAGGCAGAGCACCCAGGGCAATAGAGGGAAACATCACACCAACCCATCCACATTTATTAGGTGTGTGCTCAATCTACCCCCCATTTTTATGCTTACTCCGCACAGTCAATTAGGACTGGTGAACACAGCGCTCAGCCTGGCAAGCCCCGCAAAACGGGACGCTTGATTAGTCATCATGCCTCCACGCACACACGCACACACACACACACACACACGCACACGCACACGCACACGCACACGCACACGCACACGCACACACACACACACACACACGCACACAACATGATGCACATACATGTACGTGACTATTTCTATCATACATAGACTTACATGAAATGAACTCTGTCGGTGGAGTCTGTTATTGTGTATAGTGGATGTGTATATCATGCACTGTGTATCACCATTTCATGTAACATAGTCTTGTCTGACGTGAGAGGTTTTTTTGCATTTTGCATGGCACCACACACACATGTACTGTAAAGTCTGCTCTCTTAGTAAATAATTTACATGAAATGAGATCTCTCTGTGCTATTTTTTTGGGGGGAAATGGCACGCAATGTTACGCAACCGTATATACATTGTGTGATGTGTGAATGGCACAGTACCATGGTATGTCGATGTGCATTGTGCAGTCAGTGTGTAGGTAATCACATTCAGTTCCCCCTTATGTAACTTTTATATATGTGAAGGTTTGCGCGGGTGGGTAGGGGGCTTATATAAATGGTGGGTCTCCAGTATTTCTGCATTCTTCTGTAGAAAAAGACAGATATTTAGACTACAGCTTTGCGTGTGTGTATATTTGTGTATGTGTATTTGTGGATGTGTATATTGTAGGGCGAAGTCACACTCCATGTGTGTGTGTGCTTCTGTTTGTATATGTATGGACAGTTAGTTTGCAAAT